>NW_028283714.1:92500-372500 GCF_059441095.1 Idiotropiscis lumnitzeri | reverse complement strand
CGCGGTGGTGGGTCCTCGTGCGTCGCCGAGACTGAGGCGTGACGCGGCGGCGGACCGTCGTCCATCGCGGGCACCGGAACCGGGAGCGGCGGCTGGTCGTCGACCCCTGCCGAGACAAGAATGTGGAGCGGCGGTGGGTCGCCGTCCACCGCCGAGGCAGAAACCAGGAGCGGCCGTGGGTCGTCGAGCGTTGTGCCGGAGCCAAGGCGAGCAGTGGCGACGGGTCGTCGGATGCTGCCGAGGCCAGAGCGGGGTGCGATGGTGGGTCGTCGTGCGTCGCCGAGGCTGAGGCGTGACTCGGCGGCGGACCGTCGTCCATCGCAGGCACCGGGACCGGGAGCGGCGGCGCTTCATCAGGCGCCGCTGGGACCGATACGGCAGGCGACTGCTCGTCGTCCACCACGGGTGCAGGGACCGGGAGTGACGGCTGCGGGCCGTGTTCTGCCAAAACGTGAGCTTGGAGCGGAGGCAAGGCGTGCCCCACCGGAACATGGGCTTGGGACGGACGCACAACGTGCTCCGCCGGAACGTGAGCTTGGGACGGACGCGCAGCGTGCTCCTCCTGAACGTGAACCTGGGTCGGAAGCAGGGTGTGCTTCCCCTGAACGTGGACTTGGGACGGACGCACAACGTGCTCCGCCTGAACGTGAGCTTGGGACGGACGCACAGCGTGCTCCGCCTGAACGTGAGCTTGGGACGGACGCACAGCGTGCTCCGCCTGAACGTGAACTAGGGACGGACGCCGGACGGGCTCCGCGTGAACGTGAACTTGGGTCGGGGGCAGGATGTGCTCCGCCTGAACGTGAACTTGGTTCGGGCGCACAGCGTGCTCCGCTGGATCGGGAGCTGGGATCGCCATTGGGGCCCCGGGACGGGGCTCGGCCGCTGACGGGGAGCCGGGACACGGCTCAGCAGCTGGCGGGGAGCCGGGACTGGGCTCAGCAGCTGGCGGGGAGCCGGGACTGGGCTCAGCAGCTGGCGGGGAGCCGGGACTGGGCTCAGCAGCTGGCGGGGAGCCGGGACTGGGCTCAGCAGCTGGCGGGGAGCCGGGACTGGGCTCAGCAGCTGGCGGGGAGCCGGGACTGGGCTCAGCAGCTGGCGGGGAGCCGGGACAGGGCTCAGCAGCTGGCGGGGAGCCGGGACAGGGCTCAGCAGCTGGCGGGGAGCCGGGACAGGGCTCAGCAGCTGGCGGGGAGCCGGGACTGGGCTCAGCAGCTGGCGGGGAGCCGGGACAGGGCTCAGCAGCTGGCGGGGAGCCGGAACGGGGCTCGGCCGCCTTCGAGGAGTCGGCACGGGACTCTGGAGGCTGCGGCTCGCATGGAGGCGGCGGGGTCCGTGCAGCGGGAGCTGCATTGGTCACTGCTGCAGGCGTGGAGGCGACAGCGGGCCGGGCGCAGCAGTCGATCCGGGCACAGCCGAACCGGGGGCCCTGATCCCTGTCAGCCTGCCGCCATAGGGAATCAGGAAAACGGGAGACCTGAGGGACCGTGACTGCGGGGGCTGGTGAACGCGAGCTAGGAGACGCCAGGGGAGCGTGATCCGGTGCTGAAACTGATGGTGAACGATGTGCGCGACGTGACCGTGACTTCCGGGATTTGGGACGTGAAGCGCGCGAGGGGGAGTGGGAGGTGGTCGCGAAAAACTCAAATGGCTCGGGGGGAGGAAGGTGACGGCTCAAAAATAACTCCGCGTTGCGCTGAGCGACTAAGAGAGTGGCAATATATTCAAAATCATAGTCGTGATCTGGATCGGAAAAAATGTGAGGGGCAAGGTGCTCAAAATCAAACTCGTGACCGGACTTACTCGAACCGTGAGGGGGTGAAAGGGCTTGGTGCTCAAAATCGTCCTCGTAATCCGAATCTATGATCAGGTGAGGGGGTATGACAGGCTGGTAATCGGTGCTGTAATCGGGGGGCAAAAGGGGAGAAACAGACGTCGAGCGGAAAATGGAACCTACTTGAAGGACACGGGGTTGGTCGGCAGGCTGAGGGGGGTTGTCCGTCCGGCGGCGTCATGGACAACAACATGAACATTACAAATCAGCAATCACTGACCACTGCAAAAGGGAAAACCACATCATGGACCGGGAGAAGGGCAGGGTCATCCGCACCGAAGAGAACAAACAACAGCGCTGGATCAGAGAGGCCATTGAGATCTGCAAGCGAGGCATAAAAACCATGAACAGAGACAAGGGAGCCTTCATCCTCTCTACCACCTAGAGCAGCATCTTGGCGGAGTGAACGGACAGCGGGGGGCGTGACTTGCCTTCATTCTTGTGACAGGTAAGTCACGCCCTCATGGAACATCAGCTGATAAAGACGGGTCACAAGACACCATCATGTGACACTCTGAAGAAGGCGAAAGACTTTCGTATTGTGACATCCTCAAGGCCTAAACACTCATCCGAGCAAATATAAGGTAGATTTTGTGAACCTGCCCGGAGAAAAACATCAACGAAAATAATTTGTATTTGTTTTAACCAGTTGGTGGCGCTACCACTGCGATCAAAAATAAGTTGGCAGCCGTCTTCAGGGCCTGAATATCCATGACGCCGCCGTGAGCCTCTCGCTGGGTCCTTCTTTGGTCGGGTCATTCTGTCAGGACTCGCCGGTCGGCGAGGAGGAGGTGGACCCAAAAGGCGAGGAGGCAGAGAGGTCAGTAACGTGAAGGGAATTTATTAACTGAAACAACCAGGGCAAACAATGTGGCAGCCGTCGCAGCTCGGGCCCTAATAACAATTTCTAGAAAAACAATAGGGACCTCGCAGCGGTCACTGCTCGGGCCCGAATAATAATAATAATAATAATTTCCACAAAAACAATGGGGACCTCGTAGCGGGCGCTGCTCGGGCCCTAATAATAATTTCTACATAAACAATAGGGACCTCGCCGCGGTCGCTGCTCGGGCCCCAATAATAATTTCTACACAAAGTCCATTGTGGTGACCCGCCCCCTTTTAATAAATTCAAAATGGCCGACTTCCTGTAAAACCTAGCTCATTGCTCCAAGAGACTTTTTTGTAGGTCTTGGTCTTATACATACAGTGAGCCCTCGCTACTTCGCGGTTCACCTTTCGCGGGTTCAGTGCTTCGCGGGTATAAAAAATATTCGGGGGCATTGTAGTTTCGCCGAGCGGCACGACGGGGCGCTGGAGCGGTTAGACGGCCGGCGTGCGCCGAAGAAGAGCGTGGGCGAAGAGAAGAGTGGACGAAGAAGAGCACGTTCCCCCGGACACGATCGGTGGCGACGTTTCGCGCGGTTCGGACCGTACCAGAGCTCCGGCCGGCGTGCGTGGCAGTTAAGCCGTAGAGGAGCACCTTCCCCGGGCACGGGCGGTGCCAAGCGGCCCCTAAGTTTAACCGAATGGAAGCTCCGGAGGAGGAGGGCATGCTCGCGTCACAGTAAGCCGAAGAGGAGCACCTTCCCCGGGCACGGGCGGTTCCAAGCGGCCCCTAAGTTTAACCGAATGGAAGCTCCGGAGGAGGAGGGCATGCTCGCGTCACAGTAAGCCGAAGAGGAGCACCTTCCCCGGGCACGGGCGGTGCCAAGCGGCCCCTAAGTTTAACCGAATGGAAGTTCCGGGGGAGGAGGGCGGGCGTGTGTCACAGTTAAGCCGAATTGGAGCACCTCTTCCGCCCGGGCACGAGCGGAGCGCGAGGCTGTCAGTTATGAATGAATAAATACATAAAGAGTCGGTACCTGAAGACATCTATATGTTTATATTCAGTTATACACCTTGCGCCAATCAATATCATTTTTTACATTTTGACGTACTGCACGGTGCCCTTTTAACGAATCTGATTGAAAATTGGCTAGAAAAGACTCAAGACATTGATCTTACTCTATCCCTATTTTCGTGACTTTCCTTCGAAGGGCGTGGCTATTACGGTGCCGCAGAGTCTGATTATTCTCCGTGGCAACAAAAGTTCCTGCAAAATGATTCAGATGATCCATCTTCTCGAAATTTTTCACATTTGAGGATATTCAGGCCCTGAAGACGGCTGCCAACTTATTTTTGATCGCAGTGGTAGCGCCACCAACTGGTTAAAACAAATACAAATTATTTTCGTTGATGTTTTTCTCCGGGCAGGTTAACAAAATCTACCTTATATTTGCTCGGATGAGTGTTTAGGCCTTGAGGATGTCACAATACGAAAGTCTTTCGCCTTCTTCAGAGTTTCACATGATGGTGTCTTGTGACCCGTCTTTATCAGCTGATGTTCCATGAGGGCGTGACTTACCTGTCACGAGAATGAAGGCAAGTCACGCCCCCCGCTGTCCGTTCACTCCGCCAAGATGCTGGTCCAGGTGGTAGAGAGGATGAAGGCTCCCTTGTCTCTGTTCATGGTTTTTATGCCTCGCTTGCAGATCTCAATGGCCTCTCTGATCCAGCGCTGTTGTTTGTTCTCTTCTGTGCGGATGACCCTGCCCTTCTCCCGGTCCATGATGTGGTTTTCCCTTTTGCAGTGGTCAGTGATTGCTGATTTGTAATGTTCATGTTGTGCTTGTTCTTTTACTGCTCTGATTTTTTTCATTTTTTTGACAGGTAAGTCACACCCTCATGGAACATCAGCTCAAGACACCATCATGCGACACTCTGAAGAAGGCGAAAGACTCGCCGAAACATGTCAGTGAAAAAATTAACCTAAAACATAATTGTCTGCTTTTAATGAATCAGTCAAATATCAATAATAAGAAGACAAAATGAACCTAATACAAATAAATGAATGCTTAATAACTCCCCTGCACATGCTCCTAAAAATCCAAACCTTCACCTGTAAATAAAACGTCCCGACCTTGTCACGATCCGTGCCTCGTCGTTGCAGCAGAGTGGGCGGGGTCGAGGGCGCGTTGCCCGGAGACGCGGCCACGAGCGGGGCGAGCTCACGAGACGCTCAGCTGTAACTCATCACGCCAGTGATTACTGACTATATAAGCCTCCGACACGCACCTCCGCGTGTCGGATTATTGCTGACCAACTTGCTCTCGCCTTGTGCCTTTGCTATAGTCTTTGCCAACCTTTGCTCCGTGTCTTGATCGTGCTTATTGTTACCTTGTTTATGTCTTCAGCTACGTTTCGGCTCGCTTTGTGTTTTTCGATGATTGGATTTAACCTTACCCTTTGGAGGAAGGACATTCTTGTTTTCGGTTTTCTTGCGTTGCAAGCTCCTTTTGTTAATCGTTTTTCTTTTCCTGGGGGAAGGTTGTTCCCCCAGTGTTTTTCGTTCACGTCGCCCGGCGTCTGTAAGTATAGCTCCACTATTGTCTCTGATAGCAACTCCCCTTGCCTATCGACTGTAAATTGTTTTTTGCCGGCCACAATAAATATTGTTCCTACCATATTTTCCCTTGTCTGCGCCTTAAGAATCCACCCACACCGCTTCCCAGCCCCGGCTGGGGAGCGATCCTCACAGAATAATCCGACCATGGATTCTGCAGACAAGGAGAAAATTTTTCATGCCTTGACCAGCCAAGGACGCTTAGTGGGCCAACAGGCGACCGAGCTCGCGACCCTGCGCGTCGCGGTCGGCCAACTGGTCCAGCAACTCATGAGCCTAGGGGTCCGACTGAGTACCCCAGTTCACCCTGCCTCGCCGGTTCCCAACCCGGTCGATCCCCCTTCCGGGGTTCCGCCCCCAGGTTACCCGGTTAAGGAGCCTAACCTGGCTCATCCCGACCGCTACGGCGGAGAGCCTGGCCTTTGCGGCCCATTTATTCATCATTGTATGCTGATTTTTGACCAGCAGCCCCTAACCTATGCGCTAGACAGCTCAAAAGTAGCTTTTATGATGAGCCTCCTGACTGGTCAAGCGAGTGCATGGGCCATGGCCGTGAGCAACGCGCACCCAGCAATCCGCTCCTCATTTCCTAACTTCCTCGCCGAGTTTCAAAGGGTGTTCCACCACCCGGTCCGCGGGAAGGAGGCCGGAGCCGAACTGTTGGACTGTATCCAGGGCTCACGATCTGTTGCGGATTATTCGATCACCTTCCGCATCCGAGCAGCCGAGAGTGGGTTCGACGACTGCGCCCTGAGGTCCGTGTTCCGGAGAGGCCTGAACTCGGCTCTAAAAGATGAGCTGGCAGCCCGTGACAACGCCGAGACGCTGGAGGAGCTGATCACCCTGGCGATTCGGCTGGACAACCGCCTGCGAGAGCGTCGCCGAGAGCGAGGGGTGGAGCAGCGCCGCGCCGAGCTACCGCTTTTCCGGGTACCAGAGCCTGCACCAGCTGACGAGCCCATGCAGATAGGGGTAACCCGCCAGGCGCCCCGGGAGCAGCTTCGAGAGCGGGAGTGGGAGCAGCGCCGTCCCGAACGTCCACGCATCCGGGATTCCGAGTGGTCAACCTCCGACGAGTCCAGGCAGCCGGGTCCGGGCCGCCCGGATCTTCGTGAGAGGGAGCGTCGGCGCAGCACGGGGGCGTGCTTCTACTGTGGCCTGCCAGGACACCGAGTAGCAGGGTGCCCGGAGAAGGCCGCTCGCCAGGGATCGTCTCCTCGCCCCCCAACTAACTGTGAGTCCGCGGACCGCTCCTCCGCGGCCAAAGAACCCCGACAAGAGCCGGCTGCCAGCGTGGCAGGGGATCCGGACAGTCCCGGTACCCCCTTGAGACTGGAGATGGCCGGGGAGATCATGGGACTCGGTGGTAGCATCAAGATTCGCGCACTCATTGACTCTGGCGCTGACGAATGCTTTATTGATGCGGGCTTAGTGTCCCGACTCGGCTGCGTGGTCACCGAGCTCGATAGATCCAAAAAGATCTATGACCTCGACGGGCGCGAGCTGGCCGATGTCCGGCGCTTAACCGAGCCTCTTACCTTAAAGTTGTCGGGTAACCATATCGAGAAGCGCTCCTTCTTCGTCATGCCGGCCAGGTCAGCCCCCGTCGTGCTAGGAATTCCGTGGCTAACCTCACACAACCCAGTCATCGACTGGGGGCGCCTTTCAATCCAAAATTGGAGCCCGTTTTGCTACGCGCATTGCCTACGGTCCGCCGAGGAGGGCGTGCAGGTTAGGGATCAGGTTCCCCGTCTCGGCTGCGCCCGGTCCACCTGCTGCGCCCGGCCCGCCGCAGCCTCTCCGTCAGCGGCACAGACCATGCCGCCCCTTCGCCAGCTGCGGCAGACCACGCCGCCTCCTCGCCAGCTGCTGAGCCCCGTTCCGGGCTCCCCGCCAGCTGCTGAGCCCCGTCCCGGCTCCCCGCCAGCTGCTGAGCCCCGTCCCGGCTCCCCGCCAGCTGCTGAGCCCCGTCCCGGCTCCCCGCCAGCTGCTGAGCCCCGTCCCGGCTCCCCGCCAGCTGCTGAGTCCCGTTCCGGCTCCTCGCCAACTGCTGAGCCCCGTTCTGGCGCTTCAAGTTCCTGTTCCGGCGGTGCACGTCCTGCGTTCGTCCCAAGTTCACGTTCCGGCGGAGCACGTCGTGCGTTCGTCCCAAGTTCTCGTTCAGGCGGAGCACGCCCGGCGTCCGTCTCAAGGTCAAGTCCACGTTCAAGCGGAGCACTCCCTGCGTCCGTCCCAAGTTCACGTCTCGGCGGAGCACATCGTGCGTCCGCCTCAAGTCCACGTTCCCGTCCCGGCGGGGCTCGACGACCAGCCGCCGCTCCACGTTCCAGTCCCGGCGGGGCTCGACGACCAGCCGCCGCTCCACGTTCCAGTCCCGGCGGGGCTCGACGACCAGCCGCCGCTCCACGTTCCAGTCCCGGCGGGGCTCGACGACCAGCCACCGTTCCACGTTCCTGTCCCTGGTCTGGCCTCCCGGACATCCGCCAGACCGGTCTCGAACTCGGGTGGTGGTCCCACCTCCCAACCCCTTCCGCCCACCCTTGTTCTTGGACTGTGTATTTGTGTTGTTTGGGACGTCTGGAATCCGTCCGTTAAGGGGGGGGTACTGTCACGATCCGTGCCTCGTCGTTGCAGCAGAGTGGGCGGGGTCGAGGGCGCGTTGCCCGGAGACGCGGCCACGAGCGGGGCGAGCTCACGAGACGCTCAGCTGTAACTCATCACGCCAGTGATTACTGACTATATAAGCCTCCGACACGCACCTCCGCGTGTCGGATTATTGCTGACCAACTTGCTCTCGCCTTGTGCCTTTGCTATAGTCTTTGCCAACCTTTGCTCCGTGTCTTGATCGTGCTTATTGTTACCTTGTTTATGTCTTCAGCTACGTTTCGGCTCGCTTTGTGTTTTTCGATGATTGGATTTAACCTTACCCTTTGGAGGAAGGACATTCTTGTTTTCGGTTTTCTTGCGTTGCAAGCTCCTTTTGTTAATCGTTTTTCTTTTCCTGGGGGAAGGTTGTTCCCCCAGTGTTTTTCGTTCACGTCGCCCGGCGTCTGTAAGTATAGCTCCACTATTGTCTCTGATAGCAACTCCCCTTGCCTATCGACTGTAAATTGTTTTTTGCCGGCCACAATAAATATTGTTCCTACCATATTTTCCCTTGTCTGCGCCTTAAGAATCCACCCACACCGCTTCCCAGCCCCGGCTGGGGAGCGATCCTCACAGACCTGAAGACATCTTAATGTTATTATTTTGTTATACACACAGTGCCGCCAAGTGGAATCAAAAATTTGTTTTTATTTTAATTTTCACGTACTGCACGGTGCCCTTTCGACGAATCCGACTGAAAATTAGTCAGAAAAGACTCAAGACAATGATCTTACTCTCTGCCGAATTTTGTGACGTTTTGGCAAAAGGCGTGGCTATTACGGTGCTGAAAAGTCCGATTGTACTCTGTGGCAACAAAAGCTCCAGCAACATGACTCAGGTGATCCTATCTTCTCGAAGTTGCACACATTTGAGGATACTTAAGCCCTGAAGACATCTACCAACTTATTTTTCATCGTAGTAGTAGCGCCACCAACTGGTAAAAGCTAATACAAGTTATTTTCTTGGATGTTTTTCTCCGTGCAACTCAACAAGGTCGCCCTCATATATGCTCGGATGACTGTTTCGGCCATGAGGATGTCCCAATACGAAATTCGTCCTTTTTCATGAAAAGTTGTGGGAGTGGCATTGCACTGTTCGGCAATAAAACAAAGCTGATTATGAGGTTCTAAATATGAACGACAACTCGTGAAACTTTACACACACATCAGGCCGAGCAAATTTATCAATATTTTATACGTTAGTTGTGCAGCTTTTTTGAAATGGCTCGCCATGGCCCTCGAGAAATGTTCAAAAAAGCAGCCCTGGTTGAGTGTTTCACCTCGCTTTTTGTAAATTTTATGGAGTACAGTGAACCCTCGGTTATCGCGGTTAATGGGGACCGAGACCACCCGCAAAAACTGAAAATCCGCGAAGTAGCGGCGCACCTTCAAAAATGCTTAAAAAAAATATACAATATATATAATAAATATATAAATATATATATATATATATATATATATATATATATATATATATATATACGGGGGGAGAGAGAGAGACAGAGAGTGAAATTCATGTTATAACAAAAAAAACAAATTATTATTAAAACTTATTATTTTTTTATTCCCCAACCATTCTTTTTGTATTTATTTAATTACTCCGACTTTTACCTGCTGGTACGCCGTCCGGTGTGCCCTGTGAAATGAAAGGTGGCATTCTTTATTTATTCATTCATTTATTCATTCATAACTGACAGCCTCGCGCTCCGCTCGTGCCCGGGCAGAAGAGGTGCTCCAATTCGGCTTCACTGTGACACACGCCCGCCCTCCTCCCCCGGAGCTTCCATTCGGTTAAACTTAGGGGCCGCTTGGCACCGCCCGTGCCCGGGGAAGGTGCTCCTCTTCGGCTTACTGTGACGCGAGCATGCCCTCCTCCTGCGGAGCTTCCATTCGGTTAAACTTAGGGGCCGCTTGGAACCGCCCGTGCCCGGGGAAGGTGCTCCTCTTCGGCTTACTGTGACGCGAGCATGCCCTCCTCCTCCGGAGCTTCCATTCGGTTAAACTTAGGGGCCGCTTGGCACCGCCCGTGCCCGGGAAAGGTGCTCCTCTACGGCTTAACTGCCACGCACGCTGGCCGGAGCTCTGGTACGGTCCGAACCGCGCGAAACGTCGCCACCGATCGTGTCCGGGGGAACGTGCTCTTCTTCGTCCACTCTCCTCTTCGCCCACGCTCTTCTTCGGCGCACGCCGGCCGTCTAACCGCTCCAGCGCCCCGTCGTGCCGCTCGGCGAAACTACAATGCCCCCGAATATTTTTTAGACCCGCGAAGCACTGAACCCGCGAAAGGTGAACCGCGAAGTAGCGAGGGTTCACTGTATGTATAAGACCAAGACCTACAAAAAAGTCTCTTGGAGCAATGAGCTAGGTTTTACAGGAAGTCGGCCATTTTTAATTTACTTAAAAGGGGGCGGGTCACCACAATGGACTTTGTGTAGAAATTATTATTGGGGCCCGAGCAGCGACCGCGGCGAGGTCCCTATTGTTTTTGTAGAAAATATTATTACTTTTATTATTATTATTATTATTATTATTATTAGGGCCTGAGCTGCGACCGCTGCGAAGTCCCTATTGTTTTTGTAGAAATTATTATTATTATTATTTTTCCGATTGTTCGATCGCATTTTTGACCCCCGAAACATGCACAAAAACTCACCAAACTTGGCAGTCTCATCGGGCATGGCGAAAAATTTGATATTTTAACGTCTAATATGAACAGGAAGTGAGTTATGAATTTTTGAAAGTCCGACTTTTGCCCTTTTTTGCATGTTTACAGGGGTCATTCTTTTGCACCCTGATCCTAAAGGCTTCATCTGATTGCCTTAAAGTTCTGTCTGGAGCATCTTAAGACCTGGGACAAACACTGGGGCTAAAATTTTTTGTTTCCGAAATACTATATGACGGGGGCGGGGCTTCAAAGTTTTCACTTAAGATTTCCTTCGCCGCAATGGACAAAATGCTTAATAACTCTCCTGCACGTGATGCTAAAAATCCAAAACTTCACATGTACATAAAGAGTCTGTACCTGAAGACATCTATATGTTTATATTCAGTTATACACCTTGCGCCAATCAATATAAATCTTTACATTTTGACGTACTGCACGGTGCCCTTTTAACGAATCCGACTGAAAATTGGCTAGAAAAGACTCAAGACATTGATCTTACTCTATCCCTATTTTTATGACTTTCCTTCAAAGGGCGTGGCTATTACGGTGCCGCAGAGTCTGATTATTCTCCGTGGCAACAAAAGTTCCTGCAAAATGATTCAGATGATCCATCTTCTGGAAATCTTTCACATTTGAGGATATTCAGGCCCTGAAGACGGCTGCCAACTTATTTTTGATCGCAGTGGTAGCGCCACCAACTGGTTAAAACAAATACAAATTATTTTCGTTGATGTTTTTCTCCGGGCAGGTTAACAAAATCTACCTTATATTTGCTCGGATGAGTGTTTAGGCCTTGAGCATGTCACAATACGAAAGTCTTTCGCCTTCTTCAGAGTGTCACATGATGGTGTCTTGTGACCCGTCTTTATCAGCTGATGTTCCATGAGGGCGTGACTTACCTGTCACAAGAATGAAGGCAAGTCACGCCCCCCGCTGTCCGTTCACTCCGCCAAGATGCTGGTCCAGGTGGTAGAGAGGATGAAGGCTCCCTTGTCTCTGTTCATGGTTTTTATGCCTCGCTTGCAGATCTCAATGGCCTCTCTGATCCAGCGCTGTTGTTTGTTCTCTTCTGTGCGGATGACCCTGCCCTTCTCCCGGTCCATGATGTGGTTTTCCCTTTTGCAGTGGTCAGTGATTGCTGATTTGTAATGTTCATGTTGTGCTTGTTCTTTTACTGCTCTGATTTTTTCATTTTTTTGACAGGTAAGTCACACCCTCATGGAACATCAGCTCAAGACACCATCATGCGACACTCTGAAGAAGGCGAAAGACTCGCCGAAACATGTCAGGTAAAAAATTAACCTAAAACATAATTGTCTGCTTTTAATGAATCAGTCAAATATCAATAATAAGAAGACAAAATGAACCTAATACAAATAAAGGAATGCTTAATAACTCCCCTGCACATGCTCCTAAAAATCCAAACCTTCACCTGTAAATAAAACGTCCCGACCTGAAGACATCTTAATGTTATTATTTTGTTATACACACAGTGCCGCCAAGTGGAATCAAAAATTTGTTTTTATTTTAATTTTCACGTACTGCACGGTGCCCTTTTGACGAATCCGACTGAAAATTAGTCAGAAAAGACTCAAGACAATGATCTTACTCTCTGCCGAATTTTGTGACGTTTTGGCAAAAGGCGTGGCTATTAAGGTGCTGAAAAGTCCGATTGTACTCTGTGGCAACAAAAGCTCCGGCAACATGACTCAGATGATCCTATCTTCTCGAAGTTGTACACATTTGAGGATACTTCAGCCCTGAAGACATCTACCAACTTATTTTACATCGTAGTAGTAGCGCCACCAACTGGTAAAAGCTAATACAAGTTATTTTCTTGGATGTTTTTCTCCGTGCAACTCAACAAGGTCGCCCTCATATATGCTCGGATGACTGTTTCGGCCATGAGGATGTCACAATACGAAATTCGTGATTTTTCGTGAAAAGTTGTGGAGTGGCATTGCACTGTTCGGCAATAAAACAAAGCTGATTATGAGGTTCTAAATATGAACGACAACTCGTAAAACTTTACACACACATCAGGCCGAGCAAATTTATCAATATTTTATACGTTAGTTGTGCAGCTTTTTTGAAATGGCTCGCCATGGCCCTCGAGAAATGTTAAAAAAAAGCAGCTCTGGTTGAGTGTTTCACCTCGCTTTTTGTAAATTTTATGGAGTACAGTGAACCCTCGGTTATCGCGGTTAATGGGGACCGAGACCACCCGCGAAAACTGAAAATCCGCGAAGTAGCGGCGCACCTTCAAAAATGCAAAAAAAAAATATACAATATATATAATAAATATATAAATATATAAATATATATATATATATATATATATATATATATATATATATATATATATATATATATATACGGGGGGAGAGAGAGAGAGAGAGTGAAATTCATGTTATAACAAAAAAACCAAATTATTATTAAAACGTATTATTTTTTTATTCCCCAGCCATTCTTTTTGTATTTATTTAATTACTCCGACTTTTACCTGCTGGTACGCCGTCCGGTGTGCCCTGTGAAATGAAAGGTGGCATTCTTTATTTATTTATTCATTTATTCATTCATAACTGACAGCCTCGCGCTCCGCTCGTGCCCGGGCAGAAGAGGTGCTCCATTTTGGCTTAACTGTGACACACGCCCGCCCTCCTCCCCCGGAGCTTCCATTCGGTTAAACTTAGGGGCCGCTTGGCACCGCCCGTGCCCGGGGAAGGTGCTCCTCTTCGGCTTACTGTGACGCGAGCATGCCCTCCTCCTGCGGAGCTTCCATTCGGTTAAACTTAGGGGCCGCTTGGAACCGCCCGTGCCCGGGGAAGGTGCTCCTCTTCGGCTTACTGTGACGCGAGCATGCCCTCCTCCTCCGGAGCTTCCATTCGGTTAAACTTAGGGGCCGCTTGGCACCGCCCGTGCCCGGGGAAGGTGCTCCTCTACGGCTTAACTTCCACGCACGCCGGCCGGAGCTCTGGTACGGTCCGAACCGCGCGAAACGTCGCCACCGATCGTGTCCGGGGGAACGTGCTCTTCTTCGTCCACTCTCCTCTTCGCCCACGCTCTTCTTCGGCGCACGCCGGCCGTCTAACCGCTCCAGCGCCCCGTCGTGCCGCTCGGCGAAACTACAATGCCCCCGAATATTTTTTATACCCGCGAAGCACTGAACCCGCGAAAGGTGAACCGCGAAGTAGCGAGGGTTCACTGTATGTATAAGACCAAGACCTACAAAAAAGTCTCTTGGAGCAATGAGCTAGGTTTTACAGGAAGTCGGCCATTTTGAATTTACTTAAAAGGGGGCGGGTCACCACAATGGACTTTGTGTAGAAATTATTATTGGGGCCCGAGCAGCGACCGCGGCGAGGTCCCTATTGTTTTTGTAGAAAATATTATTACTTTTATTATTATTATTATTATTATTATTAGGGCCTGAGCAGCGACCGCTGCGAAGTCCCTATTGTTTTTGTAGAAATTATTATTATTATTATTTTTCCGATTGTTCGATCGCATTTTTGACCCCCGAAACATGCACAAAAACTCACCAAACTTGGCAGTCTCATCGGGCATGGCGAAAAATTTGATATTTTAACGTCTAATATGAACAGGAAGTGAGTTATGAATTTTTGAAAGTCCGACTTTTGCCCTTTTTTGCATGTTTACAGGGGTCATTCTTTTGCACCCTGATCCTAAAGGCTTCATCTGATTGCCTTAAAATTCTGTCTGTAGCATCTGAAGACCTGGGACAAACACTGGGGCTAAAATTTTTTGTTTCCGAAATACTATATGACGGGGGCGGGGCTTCAAAGTTTTCACTTAAGATTTCCTTCGCCGCAATGGACAAAATGCTTAATAACTCTCCTGCACATGCTGCTAAAAATCCAAAACTTCACATGTACATAAAGAGTCTGTACCTGAAGACATCTATATGTTTATATTCAGTTATACACCTTGCGCCAATCAATATCATTTTTTACATTTTGACGTACTGCACGGTGCCCTTTTAACGAATCTGATTGAAAATTGGCTAGAAAAGACTCAAGACATTGATCTTACTCTATCCCTATTTTTGTGACTTTCCTTCGAAGGGCGTGGCTATTACGGTGCCGCAGAGTCTGATTATTCTCCGTGGCAACAAAAGTTCCTGCAAAATGATTCAGATGATCCATCTTCTCGAAATTTTTCACATTTGAGGATATTCAGGCCCTGAAGACGGCTGCCAACTTATTTTTGATCGCAGTGGTAGCGCCACCAACTGGTTAAAACAAATACAAATTATTTTCGTTGATGTTTTTCTCCGGGCAGGTTAACAAAATCTACCTTATATTTGCTCGGATGAGTGTTTAGGCCTTGAGCATGTCACAATACGAAAGTCTTTCGCCTTCTTCAGAGTGTCACATGATGGTGCCTTGTGACCCGTCTTTATCAGATGATGTTCCATGAGGGCGTGACTTACCTGTCACAAGAATGAAGGCAAGTCACGCCCCCCGCTGTCCGTTCACTCCGCCAAGATGCTGGTCCAGGTGGTAGAGAGGATGAAGGCTCCCTTGTCTCTGTTCATGGTTTTTATGCCTCGCTTGCAGATCTCAATGGCCTCTCTGATCCAGCGCTGTTGTTTGTTCTCTTCTGTGCGGATGACCCTGCCCTTCTCCCGGTCCATGATGTGGTTTTCCCTTTTGCAGTGGTCAGTGATTGCTGATTTGTAATGTTCATGTTGTGCTTGTTCTTTTACTGCTCTGATTTTTTTCATTTTTTTGACAGGTAAGTCACACCCTCATGGAACATCAGCTCAAGACACCATCATGCGACACTCTGAAGAAGGCGAAAGACTCGCCGAAACATGTCAGTGAAAAAATTAACCTAAAACATAATTGTCTGCTTTTAATGAATCAGTCAAATATCAATAATAAGAAGACAAAATGAACCTAATACAAATAAATGAATGCTTAATAACTCCCCTGCACATGCTCCTAAAAATCCAAACCTTCACCTGTAAATAAAACGTCCCGACCTGAAGACATCTTAATGTTATTATTTTGTTATACACACAGTGCCGCCAAGTGGAATCAAAAATTTGTTTTTATTTTAATTTTCACGTACTGCACGGTGCCCTTTTGACGAATCCGACTGAAAATTAGTCAGAAAAGACTCAAGACAATGATCTTACTCTCTGCCGAATTTTGTGACGTTTTGGCAAAAGGCGTGGCTATTACGGTGCTGAAAAGTCCGATTGTACTCTGTGGCAACAAAAGCTCCGGCAACATGACTCAGATGATCCTATCATCTCGAAGTTGTACACATTTGAGGATACTTCAGCCCTGAAGACATCTACCGACTTATTTTTCATCGTAGTAGTAGCGCCACCAACTGGTAAAAGCTAATACAAGTTATTTTCTTGGATGTTTTTCTCCGTGCAACTCAACAAGGTTGCCCTCATATATGCTCGGATGACTGTTTCGGCCATGAGGATGTCACAATACGAAATTTGTCCTTTTTCGTGAAAAGTTTTGGGAGTGGCATTGCACTGTTCGGCAATAAAACAACGCTGATTATGAGGTTCTAAATATGAACGACAACTCGTGAAACTTAACACACACATCAGGCCGAGCAAATTTATCAATATTTTATACGTTAGTTGTGCAGCTTTTTTGAAATGGCTCGCCATGGCCCTCGAGAAATGTTAAAAAAAGCAGCCCTGATTGAGTGTTTCACCTCGCTTTTTGTAAATTTTATGGAGTACAGTGAACCCTCGGTTATCGCGGTTAATGGGGACCGAGACCACCCGCGAAAACTGAAAATCCGCGAAGTAGCGGCGCACCTTCAAAAATGCTTAAAAAAAATATACAATGTATATAATAAATATATATATATATATATATATACGGGGAGAGAGAGAGTGAAATTCATTTTATAACAAAAAAACCAAATTATTATTAAAACGTATTATTTTTTTATTCCCCAGCCATTCTTTTTGTATTTATTTAATTACTCCGACTTTTACCTGCTGGTACGCCGTCCGGTGTGCCCTGTGAAATGAAAGGTGGCATTCTTTATTTATTTATTCATTTATTCATTCATAACTGACAGCCTCGCGCTCCGCTCGTGCCCGGGCAGAAGAGGTGCTCCATTTTGGCTTAACTGTGACACACGCCCGCCCTCCTCCCCCGGAGCTTCCATTCGGTTAAACTTAGGGGCCGCTTGGCACCGCCCGTGCCCGGGGAAGGTGCTCCTCTTCGGCTTACTGTGACGCGAGCATGCCCTCCTCCTGCGGAGCTTCCATTCGGTTAAACTTAGGGGCCGCTTGGAACCGCCCGTGCCCGGGGAAGGTGCTCCTCTTCGGCTTACTGTGACGCGAGCATGCCCTCCTCCTCCGGAGCTTCCATTCGGTTAAACTTAGGGGCCGCTTGGCACCGCCCGTGCCCGGGGAAGGTGCTCCTCTACGGCTTAACTTCCACGCACGCCGGCCGGAGCTCTGGTACGGTCCGAACCGCGCGAAACGTCGCCACCGATCGTGTCCGGGGGAACGTGCTCTTCTTCGTCCACTCTCCTCTTCGCCCACGCTCTTCTTCGGCGCACGCCGGCCGTCTAACCGCTCCAGCGCCCCGTCGTGCCGCTCGGCGAAACTACAATGCCCCCGAATATTTTTTATACCCGCGAAGCACTGAACCCGCGAAAGGTGAACCGCGAAGTAGCGAGGGTTCACTGTATGTATAAGACCAAGACCTACAAAAAAGTCTCTTGGAGCAATGAGCTAGGTTTTACAGGAAGTCGGCCATTTTGAATTTACTTAAAAGGGGGCGGGTCACCACAATGGACTTTGTGTAGAAATTATTATTGGGGCCCGAGCAGCGACCGCGGCGAGGTCCCTATTGTTTTTGTAGAAAATATTATTACTTTTATTATTATTATTATTATTATTATTAGGGCCTGAGCAGCGACCGCTGCGAAGTCCCTATTGTTTTTGTAGAAATTATTATTATTATTATTTTTCCGATTGTTCGATCGCATTTTTGACCCCCGAAACATGCACAAAAACTCACCAAACTTGGCAGTCTCATCGGGCATGGCGAAAAATTTGATATTTTAACGTCTAATATGAACAGGAAGTGAGTTATGAATTTTTGAAAGTCCGACTTTTGCCCTTTTTTGCATGTTTACAGGGGTCATTCTTTTGCACCCTGATCCTAAAGGCTTCATCTGATTGCCTTAAAATTCTGTCTGTAGCATCTGAAGACCTGGGACAAACACTGGGGCTAAAATTTTTTGTTTCCGAAATACTATATGACGGGGGCGGGGCTTCAAAGTTTTCACTTAAGATTTCCTTCGCCGCAATGGACAAAATGCTTAATAACTCTCCTGCACATGCTGCTAAAAATCCAAAACTTCACATGTACATAAAGAGTCTGTACCTGAAGACATCTATATGTTTATATTCAGTTATACACCTTGCGCCAATCAATATCATTTTTTACATTTTGACGTACTGCACGGTGCCCTTTTAACGAATCTGATTGAAAATTGGCTAGAAAAGACTCAAGACATTGATCTTACTCTATCCCTATTTTTGTGACTTTCCTTCGAAGGGCGTGGCTATTACGGTGCCGCAGAGTCTGATTATTCTCCGTGGCAACAAAAGTTCCTGCAAAATGATTCAGATGATCCATCTTCTCGAAATTTTTCACATTTGAGGATATTCAGGCCCTGAAGACGGCTGCCAACTTATTTTTGATCGCAGTGGTAGCGCCACCAACTGGTTAAAACAAATACAAATTATTTTCGTTGATGTTTTTCTCCGGGCAGGTTAACAAAATCTACCTTATATTTGCTCGGATGAGTGTTTAGGCCTTGAGCATGTCACAATACGAAAGTCTTTCGCCTTCTTCAGAGTGTCACATGATGGTGCCTTGTGACCCGTCTTTATCAGATGATGTTCCATGAGGGCGTGACTTACCTGTCACAAGAATGAAGGCAAGTCACGCCCCCCGCTGTCCGTTCACTCCGCCAAGATGCTGGTCCAGGTGGTAGAGAGGATGAAGGCTCCCTTGTCTCTGTTCATGGTTTTTATGCCTCGCTTGCAGATCTCAATGGCCTCTCTGATCCAGCGCTGTTGTTTGTTCTCTTCTGTGCGGATGACCCTGCCCTTCTCCCGGTCCATGATGTGGTTTTCCCTTTTGCAGTGGTCAGTGATTGCTGATTTGTAATGTTCATGTTGTGCTTGTTCTTTTACTGCTCTGATTTTTTTCATTTTTTTGACAGGTAAGTCACACCCTCATGGAACATCAGCTCAAGACACCATCATGCGACACTCTGAAGAAGGCGAAAGACTCGCCGAAACATGTCAGTGAAAAAATTAACCTAAAACATAATTGTCTGCTTTTAATGAATCAGTCAAATATCAATAATAAGAAGACAAAATGAACCTAATACAAATAAATGAATGCTTAATAACTCCCCTGCACATGCTCCTAAAAATCCAAACCTTCACCTGTAAATAAAACGTCCCGACCTGAAGACATCTTAATGTTATTATTTTGTTATACACACAGTGCCGCCAAGTGGAATCAAAAATTTGTTTTTATTTTAATTTTCACGTACTGCACGGTGCCCTTTTGACGAATCCGACTGAAAATTAGTCAGAAAAGACTCAAGACAATGATCTTACTCTCTGCCGAATTTTGTGACGTTTTGGCAAAAGGCGTGGCTATTACGGTGCTGAAAAGTCCGATTGTACTCTGTGGCAACAAAAGCTCCGGCAACATGACTCAGATGATCCTATCATCTCGAAGTTGTACACATTTGAGGATACTTCAGCCCTGAAGACATCTACCGACTTATTTTTCATCGTAGTAGTAGCGCCACCAACTGGTAAAAGCTAATACAAGTTATTTTCTTGGATGTTTTTCTCCGTGCAACTCAACAAGGTTGCCCTCATATATGCTCGGATGACTGTTTCGGCCATGAGGATGTCACAATACGAAATTTGTCCTTTTTCGTGAAAAGTTTTGGGAGTGGCATTGCACTGTTCGGCAATAAAACAACGCTGATTATGAGGTTCTAAATATGAACGACAACTCGTGAAACTTAACACACACATCAGGCCGAGCAAATTTATCAATATTTTATACGTTAGTTGTGCAGCTTTTTTGAAATGGCTCGCCATGGCCCTCGAGAAATGTTAAAAAAAGCAGCCCTGATTGAGTGTTTCACCTCGCTTTTTGTAAATTTTATGGAGTACAGTGAACCCTCGGTTATCGCGGTTAATGGGGACCGAGACCACCCGCGAAAACTGAAAATCCGCGAAGTAGCGGCGCACCTTCAAAAATGCTTAAAAAAAATATACAATGTATATAATAAATATATATATATATATATATATACGGGGAGAGAGAGAGTGAAATTCATTTTATAACAAAAAAACCAAATTATTATTAAAACGTATTATTTTTTTATTCCCCAGCCATTCTTTTTGTATTTATTTAATTACTCCGACTTTTACCTGCTGGTACGCCGTCCGGTGTGCCCTGTGAAATGAAAGGTGGCATTCTTTATTTATTTATTCATTTATTCATTCATAACTGACAGCCTCGCGCTCCGCTCGTGCCCGGGCAGAAGAGGTGCTCCAATTCGGCTTAACTGTGACACACGCCCGCCCTCCTCCCCCGGAGCTTCCATTCGGTTAAACTTAGGGGCCGCTTGGCACCGCCGTGCCCGGGGAAGGTGCTACTCTTCGGCTTACTGTGACGCGAGCATGCCCTCCTCCTCCGGAGCTTCCATTCGGTTAAACTTAGGGGCCGCTTGGAACCGCCCGTGCCCGGGGAAGGTGCTCCTCTTCGGCTTACTGTGACGCGAGCATGCCCTCCTCCTCCGGAGCTTCCATTCGGTTAAACTCAGGGGCCGCTTGGAACCGCCCGTGCCCGGGGAAGGTGCTCCTCTTCGGCTTACTGTGACGCGAACATGCCCTCCTCCTCCGGAGCTTCCATTCGGTTAAACTTAGGGGCCGCTTGGCACCGCCCGTGCCCGGGGAAGGTGCTCCTCTATGGCTTAACTGCCACGCACGCCGGCCGGAGCTCTGGTACGGTCCGAACCGCGCGAAACGTCGCCACCGATCGTGTCCGGGGGAACGTGCTCTTCTTCGTCCACTCTCCTCTTCGCCCACGCTCTTCTTCGGCGCACGCCGGCCGTCTAACCGCTCCAGCGCCCCGTCGAGCCGCTCGGCGAAACTACAATGCCCCCGAATATTTTTTAGACCCGCGAAGCACTGAACCCGCGAAAGGTGAACCGCGAAGTAGCGAGGGTTCACTGTATGTATAAGACCAAGACCTACAAAAAAGTCTCTTGGAGCAATGAGCTAGGTTTTACAGGAAGTCGGCCATTTTGAATTTACTTAAAAGGGGGCGGGTCACCACAATGGACTTTGTGTAGAAATTATTATTGGGGCCCGAGCAGCGACCGCCGCGAGGTCCCTATTGTTTTTGTAGAAAATATTATTACTATTATTATTATTATTATTATTAGGGCCTGAGCAGCGACCGCTGCGAAGTCCCTATTGTTTTTGTAGGAATTATTATTATTATTATTTTTCCGATTGTTCGATCGCATTTTTGACCCCCGAAACATGCACAAAAACTCACCAAACTTGGCAGTCTCATCGGGCATGGCGAAAAATTTGATATTTTTTAACGTCTAATATGAACAGGAAGTGAGTTATGAATTTTTGAAAGTCCGACTTTTGCCCTTTTTTGCATGTTTACAGGGGTCATTCTTTTGCACCCTGATCCTAAAGGCTTCATCTGATTGCCTTAAAGTTCTGTCTGGAGCATCTTAAGACCTGGGACAAACACTGGGGCTAAAATTTTTTGTTTCCGAAATACTATATGACGGGGGCGGGGCTTCAAAGTTTTCACTTAAGATTTCCTTCGCCGCAATGGACAAAATGCTTAATAACTCTCCTGCACGTGCTGCTAAAAATCCAAAACTTCACATGTACATAAAGAGTCGGTACCTGAAGACATCTATATGTTTATATTCAGTTATACACCTTGCGCCAATCAATATAAATCTTTACATTTTGACGTACTGCACGGTGCCCTTTTAACGAATCCGATTGAAAATTGGCTAGAAAAGACTCAAGACATTGATCTTACTCTATCCCTATTTTTATGACTTTCCTTCAAAGGGCGTGGCTATTACGGTGCCGCAGAGTCTGATTATTCTCCGTGGCAACAAAAGTTCCTGCAAAATGATTCAGATGATCCATCTTCTGGAAATCTTTCACATTTGAGGATATTCAGGCCCTGAAGACGGCTGCCAACTTAATTTTGATCGCAGTGGTAGCGCCACCAACTGGTTAAAACAAATACAAATTATTTTCGTTGATGTTTTTCTTTGGGCAGGTTAACAAAATCTACCTTATATTTGCTCGGATGAGTGTTTAGACCTTGAGGATGTCACAATACGAAAGTCTTTCGCCTTCTTCAGAGTGTCACATGATGGTGTCTTGTGACCCGTCTTTATCAGCTGATGTTCCATGAGGGCGTGACTTACCTGTCACGAGAATGAAGGCAAGTCACGCCCCCCGCTGTCCGTTCACTCCGCCAAGATGCTGGTCCAGGTGGTAGAGAGGATGAAGGCTCCCTTGTCTCTGTTCATGGTTTTTATGCCTCGCTTGCAGATCTCAATGGCCTCTCTGATCCAGCGCTGTTGTTTGTTCTCTTCTGTGCGGATGACCCTGCCCTTCTCCCGGTCCATGATGTGGTTTTCCCTTTTGCAGTGGTCAGTGATTGCTGATTTGTAATGTTCATGTTGTGCTTGTTCTTTTACTGCTCTGATTTTTTCATTTTTTTGACAGGTAAGTCACACCCTCATGGAACATCAGCTGATAAAGACGGGTCTCAAGACACCATCATGCGACACTCTGAAGAAGGCAAAAGACTCGCCGAAACATGTCAGGTAAAAAATTAACCTCAAACATAATTGTCTGCTTTTAATGAATCAGTCAAATATCAATAATAAGAAGACAAAATGAACCTAATACAAATAAATGAATGCTTAATAACTCCCCTGCACATGCTCCTAAAAATCCAAACCTTCACCTGTAAATAAAACGTCCCGACCTGAAGACATCTTAATGTTATTATTTTGTTATACACACAGCGCCGCCAAGTGGAATCAAAAATTTGTTTTTATTTTAATTTTCACGTACTGCACGGTGCCCTTTTGACGAATCCGACTGAAAATTTGTCAGAAAAGACTCAAGACAATGATCTTACTCTCTGCCGAATTTTGTGACGTTTTGGCAAAAGGCGTGGCTATTACGGTGCTGAAAAGTCCGATTGTACTCTGTGGCAACAAAAGCTCCGGCAACATGACTCAGATGATCCTATCTTCTCGAAGTTGTACACATTTGAGGATAATTCAGCCCTGAAGACATCTACCGACTTATTTTTCATCGTAGTAGTAGCGCCACCAACTGGTAAAAGCTAATACAAGTTATTTTCTTGGATGTTTTTCTCCGTGCAACTCAACAAGGTCGCCCTCATATATGCTCGGATGACTGTTTCGGCCATGAGGATGTCACAATACGAAATTTGTCCTTTTTCGTGAAAAGTTGTGGGAGTGGCATTGCACTGTTCGGCAATAAAACAACGCTGATTATGAGGTTCTAAATATAAACGACAACTCGTGAAACTTTACACACACATCAGGCCGAGCAAATTTATCAATATTTTATACGTTAGTTGTGCAGCTTTTTTTAAATGGCTCGCCATGGCCCTCGAGAAATGTTAAAAAAAGCAGCCCTGATTGAGTGTTTCACCTCGCTTTTTGTAAATTTTATGGAGTACAGTGAACCCTCGGTTATCGCGGTTAATGGGGACCGAGACCACCCGCGAAAACTGAAAATCCGCGAAGTAGCGGCGCACCTTCAAAAATGCTTAAAAAAAATATACAATATATATAATAAATATATATATATATATATATATATATATACGGGGAGAGAGAGAGTGAAATTCATTTTATAACAAAAAAACCAAATTATTATTAAAACGTATTATTTTTTTATTCCCCAGCCATTCTTTTTGTATTTATTTAATTACTCCGACTTTTACCTGCTGGTACGCCGTCCGGTGTGCCCTGTGAAATGAAAGGTGGCATTCTTTATTTATTTATTCATTTATTCATTCATAACTGACAGCCTCGCGCTCCGCTCGTGCCCGGGCAGAAGAGGTGCTCCAATTTGGCTTAACTGTGACACACGCCCGTCCTCCTCCCCCGGAGCTTCCATTCGGTTAAACTTAGGGGCCGCTTGGCACCGCCCGTGCCCGGGGAAGGTGCTCCTCTTCGGCTTACTGTGACGCGAGCATGCCCTCCTCCTCCGGAGCTTCCATTCGGTTAAACTTAGGGGCCGCTTGGAACCGCCCGTGCCCGGGGAAGGTGCTCCTCTTCGGCTTACTGTGACGCGAGCATGCCCTCCTCCTCCGGAGCTTCCATTCGGTTAAACTTAGGGGCCGCTTTGCACCGCCCGTGCCCGGGGAAGGTGCTCCTCTACGGCTTAACTGCCACGCACGCTGGCCGGAGCTCTGGTACGGTCCGAACCGCGCGAAACGTCGCCACCGATCGTGTCCGGGGGAACGTGCTCTTCTTCGTCCACTCTCCTCTTCGCCCACGCTCTTCTTCGGCGCACGCCGGCCGTCTAACCACTCCAGCGCCCCGTCGTGCCGCTCGGCGAAACTACAATGCCCCCGAATATTTTTTAGACCCGCGAAGCACTGAACCCGCGAAAGGTGAACCGCGAAGTAGCGAGGGTTCACTGTATGTATAAGACCAAGACCTACAAAAAAGTCTCTTGGAGCAATGAGCTAGGTTTTACAGGAAGTCGGCCATTTTGAATTTACTTAAAAGGGGGCGGGTCACCACAATGGACTTTGTGTAGAAATTATTATTGGGGCCCGAGCAGCGACCGCGGCGAGGTCCCAATTGTTTTTGTAGAAAATATTATTACTTTTATTATTATTATTATTATTATTATTAGGGCCTGAGCAGCGACCGCTGCGAAGTCCCTATTGTTTTTGTAGAAATTATTATTATTATTATTTTTCCGATTGTTCGATCGCATTTTTGACCCCCGAAACATGCACAAAAACTCACCAAACTTGGCAGTCTCATCGGGCATGGCGAAAAATTTGATATTTTAACGTCTAATATGAACAGGAAGTGAGTTATGAATTTTTGAAAGTCCGACTTTTGCCCTTTTTTGCATGTTTACAGGGGTCATTCTTTTGCACCCTGATCCTAAAGGCTTCATCTGATTGCCTTAAAATTCTGTCTGTAGCATCTGAAGACCTGGCACAAACACTGGGGCTAAAATTTTTTGTTTCCGAAATACTATATGACGGGGGCGGGGCATCAAAGTTTTCACTTAAGATTTCCTTCGCCGCAATGGACAAAATGCTTAATAACTCTCCTGCACATGCTGCTAAAAATCCAAAACTTCACATGTACATAAAGAGTCTGTACCTGAAGACATCTATATGTTTATATTCAGTTATACACCTTGCGCCAATCAATATCATTTTTTACATTTTGACGTACTGCACGGTGCCCTTTTAACGGATCTGATTGAAAATTGGCTAGAAAAGACTCAAGACATTGATCTTACTCTATCCCTATTTTTGTGACTTTCCTTCGAAGGGCGTGGCTATTACGGTGCCGCAGAGTCTGATTATTCTCCGTGGCAACAAAAGTTCCTGCAAAATGATTCAGATGATCCATCTTCTCGAAGTTTTTCACATTTGAGGATATTCAGGCCCTGAAGACGGCTGCCAACTTATTTTTGATCGCAGTGGTAGCGCCACCAACTGGTTAAAACAAATACAAATTATTTTCGTTGATGTTTTTCTCCGGGCATGTTAACAAAATCTACCTTATATTTGCTCGGATGAGTGTTTAGGCCTTGAGCATGTCACAATATGAAAGTCTTTCGCCTTCTTCAGAGTGTCACATGATGGTGTCTTGTGACCCGTCTTTATCAGCTGATGTTCCATGAGGGCGTGACTTACCTGTCACAAGAATGAAGGCAAGTCACGCCCCCCGCTGTCCGTTCACTCCGCCAAGATGCTGGTCCAGGTGGTAGAGAGGATGAAGGCTCCCTTGTCTCTGTTCATGGTTTTTATGCCTCGCTTGCAGATCTCAATGGCCTCTCTGATCCAGCGCTGTTGTTTGTTCTCTTCTGTGCGGATGACCCTGCCCTTCTCCCGGTCCATGATGTGGTTTTCCCTTTTGCAGTGGTCAGTGATTGCTGATTTGTAATGTTCATGTTGTGCTTGTTCTTTTACTGCTCTGATTTTTTTCATTTTTTTGACAGGTAAGTCACACCCTCATGGAACATCAGCTCAAGACACCATCATGCGACACTCTGAAGAAGGCGAAAGACTCGCCGAAACATGTCAGGTAAAAAATTAACCTAAAACATAATTGTCTGCTTTTAATGAATCAGTCAAATATCAATAATAAGAAGACAAAATGAACCTAATACAAATAAATGAATGCTTAATAACTCCCCTGCACATGCTCCTAAAAATCCAAACCTTCACCTGTAAATAAAACGTCCCGACCTGAAGACATCGTAATGTTATTATTTTGTTGTACACACAGTGCCGCCAAGTGGAATCAAAAATTTGTTTTTATTTTAATTTTCACGTACTGCACGGTGCCCTTTTGACGAATCCGACTGAAAATTAGTCAGAAAAGACTCAAGACAATGATCTTACTCTCTGCCGAATTTTGTGACGTTTTGGCAAAAGGCGTGGCTATTAAGGTGCTGAAAAGTCCGATTGTACTCTGTGGCAACAAAAGCTCCGGCAACATGACTCAGATGATCCTATCTTCTCGAATTGTACACATTTGAGGATACTTCAGCCCTGAAGACATCTACCAACTTATTTTACATCGTAGTAGTAGCGCCACCAACTGGTAAAAGCTAATACAAGTTATTTTCTTGGATGTTTTTCTCCGTGCAACTCAACAAGGTCGCCCTCATATATGCTCGGATGACTGTTTCGGCCATGAGGATGTCACAATACGAAATTCGTCCTTTTTCGTGAAAAGTTGTGGGAGTGGCATTGCACTGTTCGGCAATAAAACAAAGCTGATTATTAGGTTCTAAATATGAACGACAACTCGTAAAACTTTACACACACATCAGGCCGAGCAAATTTATCAATATTTTATACGTTAGTTGTGCAGCTGTTTTGAAATGGCTCGCCATGGCCCTCGAGAAATGTTAAAAAAAGCAGCTCTGGTTGAGTGTTTCACCTCGCTTTTTGTAAATTTTATGGAGTACAGTGAACCCTCGGTTATCGCGGTTAATGGGGACCGAGACCACCCGCGAAAACTGAAAATCCGCGAAGTAGCGGCGCACCTTCAAAAATGCTTAAAAAAAATATACAATATATATAATAAATATATATATATATATATATACGGGGAGAGAGAGAGTGAAATTCATGTTATAACAAAAAAACCAAATTATTATTAAAACGTATTATTTTTTTATTCCCCAGCCATTCTTTTTGTATTTATTTAATTACTCCGACTTTTACCTGCTGGTACGCCGTCCGGTGTGCCCTGTGAAATGAAAGGTGGCATTCTTTATTTATTTATTCATTTATTCATTCATAACTGACAGCCTCGCGCTCCGCTCGTGCCCGGGCAGAAGAGGTGCTCCAATTTGGCTTAACTGTGACACACGCCCGCCCTCCTCCCCCGGAGCTTCCATTCGGTTAAACTTAGGGGCCGCTTGGCACCGCCCGTGCCCGGGGAAGGTGCTCCTCTTCGGCTTACTGTGACGTGAGCATGCCCTCCTCCTCCGGAGCTTCCATTCGGTTAAACTTAGGGGCCGCTTGGAACCGCCCGTGCCCGGGGAAGGTGCTCCTCTACGGCTTAACTGCCACGCACGCCGGCCGGAGCTCTGGTACGGTCCGAACCGCGCGAAACGTCGCCACCGATCGTGTCCGGGGGAACGTGCTCTTCTTCGTCCACTCTCCTCTTCGCCCACGCTCTTCTTCGGCGCACGCCGGCCGTCTAATCTCTCCAGCGACCCGTCGTGCCGCTCGGCGAAACTACAATGCCCCAGAATATTTTTTAGACCCGCGAAGCACTGAACCCGCGAAAGGTGAACCGCGAAGTAGCGAGGGTTCACTGTATGTATAAGACCAAGACCTACAAAAAAGTCTCTTGGAGCAATGAGCTAGGTTTTACAGGAAGTCGGCCATTTTGAATTTACTTAAAAGGGGGCGGGTCACCACAATGGACTTTGTGTAGAAATTATTATTGGGGCCCGAGCAGCGACCGCGGCGAGGTCCCTATTGTTTTTGTAGAAAACATTATTACTTTTATTATTATTATTATTATTATTATTAGGGCCTGAGCAGCGACCGCTGCGAAGTCCCTATTGTTTTTGTAGAAATTATTATTATTATTATTTTTCCGATTGTTCGATCGCATTTTTGACCCCCGAAACATGCACAAAAACTCACCAAACTTGGCAGTCTCATCGGGCATGGCGAAAAATTTGATATTTTAACGTCTAATATGAACAGGAAGTGAGTTATGAATTTTTGAAAGTCCGACTTTTGCCCTTTTTTGCATGTTTACAGGGGTCATTCTTTTGCACCCTGATCCTAAAGGCTTCATCTGATTGCCTTAAAATTCTGTCTGTAGCATCTGAAGACCTGGGACAAACACTGGGGCTAAAATTTTTTGTTTCCGAAATACTATATGACGGGGGCGGGGCTTCAAAGTTTTCACTTAAGATTTCCTTCGCCGCAATGGACAAAATGCTTAATAACTCTCCTGCACATGCTGCTAAATATCCAAAACTTCACATGTACATAAAGAGTCTGTACCTGAAGACATCTATAAGTTTATATTCAGTTATACACCTTGCGCCAATCAATATCATTTTTTACATTTTGACGTACTGCACGGTGCCCTTTTAACGAATCCGATTGAAAATTGGCTAGAAAAGACTCAAGACATTGATCTTACTCTATCCCTATTTTTATGACTTTCCTTCAAAGGGCGTGGCTATTACGGTGCCGCAGAGTCTGATTATTCTCCGTGGCAAAAAAAGTTCCTGCAAAATGATTCAGATGATCCATCTTCTGGAAATCTTTCACATTTGAGGATATTCAGGCCCTGAAGACGGCTGCCAACTTATTTTTGATCGCAGTGGTAGCGCCACCAACTGGTTAAAACAAATACAAATTATTTTCGTTGATGTTTTTCTCCGGGCAGGTGAACAAAATCTACCTTATATTTGCTCGGATGAGTGTTTAGGCCTTGAGCATGTCACAATACGAAAGTCTTTCGCCTTCTTCAGAGTGTCACATGATGGTGTCTTGTGACCCGTCTTTATCAGCTGATGTTCCATGAGGGCGTGACTTACCTGTCACAAGAATGAAGGCAAGTCACGCCCCCCGCTGTCCGTTCACTCCGCCAAAATGCTGCTCCAGGTGGTAGAGAGGATGAAGGCTCCCTTGTCTCTGTTCATGGTTTTTATGCCTCGCTTGCAGATCTCAATGGCCTCTCTGATCCAGCGCTGTTGTTTGTTCTCTTCGGTGCGGATGACCCTGCCCTTCTCCCGGTCCATGATGTGGTTTTCGCTTTTGCAGTGGTCAGTGATTGCTGATTTGTAATGTTCATGTTGTGCTTGTTCTTTTACTGCTCTGATTTTTCATTTTTTTGACAGGTAAGTCACACCCTCATGGAACATCAGCTGATAAAGACGGGTCTCAAGACACCATCATGCGACACTCTGAAGAAGGCGAAAGACTCGCCGAAACATGTCAGGTAAAAAATTAACCTAAAACATAATTGTCTGCTTTTAATGAATCAGTCAAATATCAATAATAAGAAGACAAAATGAACCTAATACAAATAAATGAATGCTTAATAACTCCCCTGCACATGCTCCTAAAAATCCAAACCTTCTGTCATGATACGCGTCGGGCATGACAGCCTTTTGTTATTGTTTTCGTCACCTCCCTGCCATGTGTCTTTTGTTATTGTTTTCGTCACCTCCCTGCCATGTGCTTTGTGTTATTGTTTTCGTTCTCACCAGCCACGCACCTGTTCCCAGTTCACGATCACACACCTGCTCCCCATCTGCTCCCCTGATTACCGGACTATTTATACCTCCCATGCCCTCAACCCAGTGTCGGGTCATTATCCCGTTTGGCTCCCTGTTGCTGCGTCACGGAAGGTCACGACCGCTCCTAGATCTCGTTCCTGCTCTGGTTCTCGTTTCCGTCCTCGTTCCGGCCCTTTATCCTTGTCCCAGTTAGTCGCGTCCTGTTTGCCCTTGTTGTTTGTATCCTGCCTCGCTGTTTGTCCTCGTTTGATCCCTTCAATAAATTCCCCTTAACATCATCCATTTCCCTGCCTCCTCGCCTATTGGGTCCACCTCCTCCTTGCCATAAGGCAATCCTGACAGAATGACCCGACCCAGAAAAAAGGACCCAGCGAGGGGCTCGCGGCGGCGTCATGGACACCGCCGCACGGACCCCCCCCACCAACCCGCCGATCAGCTCAGCACCACGTCTGCCACGCTACCCGCTTACCCCGCTTACGAGGACGAGCTCGCAAGTGTCGTCTACATGCTGGACTCCCGCCGCACTGAGCTGAGTGCACAAATGGCCCAGATAGCGGAGCGGGTGGCCTCGATAGCGGCGAAGGGCGCCGCCGAGGCACCATCCCGGGAGACTCTCAAGGAGCTGACAGCCCAGATCGCGGCGCTGAAGGTCCAGACGGTGGAGAGCATGAGGCAGTCTCTCTCGCTGCAGGCCCAGCTGGCTGACAGAAAGCAGGCTGAAAGGGGTCACGCCTCCACGTCAGCTGCCGCAACCCATGTCGCCTCCACGCCAGCTGCAGCAGCCCATGCAGTCTCCCCGCCAGCTGCTGAGCCCTGCCACGGCTCCCCGCCAGCTGCTGAGTCCCTTCCCGGCTCCCCGCCAGCCGCAGCGCCCCTTCCCGGCTGCCCGCCAGCGGCTGAGTCCCTCCCCGGCTCCCCGCCAGCCGCAGCGTCCCTTCCCGGCTGCCCGCCAGCTGCTGAGTCCCTTCCCGGCTCCCCGCCAGCCGCAGCGTCCCTTCCCGGCTGCCCCCCAGCCGCAGCGTCCCATCCCGGCTCCTCGCCAGCTGCTGAACCCTGTTCCGGCTCCCCGGCAGCTGCCGAGCCCCTTCCCGGCTCCCCGCCAGCTGCCGAGCCCCTTCCCGGTTCCCCGCCAGCTGCCGAGCCCCGTCCCGGCGCTCTGCCAGCTGCTGAGCCCCGTCTCGGCTCCCCGCTAGCTGCTGAGCCCCGTTCCGGCGCCCCGCCAGCTGCCGAGCCCCTTCCCGGCTCCCCGCCAGCTGCCGAGCCCCGTTCCGGCTCCACGCCAGCGGATGAGTCAAGTGCCGGCTCCCCGCCAGCGGATGAGTCCTGTTCCGGCTCCTCCCCAGCTGTTGAGTCCCGTCCGGACTTCCTGCCAGCTGCTGAACCCCGTTCCGGCTCCCCGCCAGTTGATACGCCCCGTCCCGGCTCACCCCAAGCTGGGGGGGCCCGTTCTGGCCTCCTGAGAGCTGCTGACCCCCCCTCCGGCGCCTCGCCACCGCCACAAGTCCCTGTTCTGGCGGAGCACGTCCTGCGTCCGCAACCAGCCCCTGTTCCGGCGGAGCACGCCCTGCGTCCGCCACAAGTCCCTGTTCCGGCGGAGCACGCCCTGCGTCCGCCACCAGTCCCTGTTCCGGCGGAGCACGCCATGCGTCCGCCACAAGTCCCAGTTCTGGCGGAGCACGTTCGGCGTCCGCCACAAGTCCCTGGTCCGGCGGAGCACGCCCTGCGTCCGCCACCAGTCCCTGTTCCGGCGGAGCATGTCCTGCGTCCGCCACAAGTCCCTGTTCCGGCGGAGCACGTCCTGCGTCCGCCACAAGTCCCTATCCCGGCGGAGCACGCCCGGTGTCCGCCATCAGTCCCTGTTCCGGCGGAGCACGTCCTGCGTCCGCCACAAGTCCCTGTTCCGGCGGAGCACGCCCTGCGTCCGCCACCAGTCCCTGTTCCGGCGGAGCACGCCATGCGTCCGCCACAAGTCCCAGTTCTGGCGGAGCACGTTCGGCGTCCGCCACAAGTCCCTGGTCCGGCGGAGCACGCCCTGCGTCCGCCACCAGTCCCTGTTCCTGCGGAGCACGCCATGCGTCCGCCACAAGTCCCTGTTCTGGCGGAGCACGTTCTGTGTCCGCCACAAGTCCCTGTTCTGGCGGAGCACGTCCTGCGTCCGCCACCAGTCCCTGTTCCGGGCAGAGCACTCCATGCGTCCGCCCCAAGTCCCTGTTCCGGCGGAGCACTCCATGCGTCCGCCCCAAGTCCCTGTTCCGGCGGAGCACGCCATGCCTCCGCCACAAGTCCCTGCTCTGGCGGAGCACGTCCTGCGTCCGCCACAAGTCCCTGTTCCGGCGGAGCACGCCATGCGTCCGCCACAAATCCCTGCTTCGGCGGTGCCAGACGGCCCGCCGCCAACCCAATTCCCTGTCCCGGCGGCGCCCGAGGACACGCCATTGCTTCCCGTCACTCCCTCGGCGGTGCTCGACGATCCGCCGTCGCCCCAAGCTCCTTTTTCGGCGGAACTCGACGATTCGCCGGCGCTCCAGTTTCCTGCCTGGGCGGTGGACGACGACCCGCCGTCGCTTCTCGTCTCTGTCACAGCGGCTCCCGACGAAGCGCCGCCGCTCCACGTTCCTGTCTCAGCGGGGTTGGAGGACCAGCCGCCGTGCCACGTTCCGGTCTCGGCGGGGTTCGAGGACCAGCCGCCGCTCCACGTTCCTGTCTCGGCGGGGTTCGAGGACCAGCCGCCGCTCCACGTTCCTGTCTCGGCGGGGTTGGAGGACCAGCCGCCGTGCCACGTTCCTGTCTCAGCGGGGTTGGAGGACCAGCCGCCGCCTGCCGCCCTTGCCTCGGCGGCATCCGACGAACCGCCACCACTCCACGTTCCTGTCCCGGCGGGGCTTGACAACCAGCCGCCGCTCCACTTTCCTGTCTCTGCAGGGTTCGAGGACCAGCCGCCATGCCACGTTCCTGTCTCGGCGGGGTTCGACGACCAGCCGCCGCTCCACGTTCCGGTCTCGGCGGGGTTCGAGGACCAGCCGCCGCTCCACGTTCCTGTCTCGGCGGGGTTCGAGGACCAGCCGCCGCTCCACGTTCCTGTCTCGGCGGGGTTCGAGGACCAGCCGCCGCTCCACGTTCCTGTCTCGGCGTGGTTCGACGACCAGCCGCCGCTCCGCGTTCCTGTCCCGGCGGGGTTCGACGACCAGCCGCCGCCGCCGCTCCACGTTCCTGTCTCGGCGGGGTTCGACGACCAGCCGCCGCCGCCGCTCCACGTTCCTGTCTCGGCGGGGTTCGACGACCAGCCGCCGCTCCATGTTCCGGTCTCGGCGGGGTTCGACGACCAGCCGCCGCACCAAGTGCCTGCCTCGACGGCGGTCGACGACCAGCCGCCGCACCAAGTGCCTGCCTCGACGGCGGTCGACGTCCCACCGCCACGTCTCGTCCCGGCTCCGGCGGGGTCCGGCGTTCCACCATGCCTCGTCTCCGTCTCGGCGGCGTCCGACGTCCCGCCATCACTCCAAGTTCCTGCCTCGGCTGCGCCCGCCTCAACGCCGGTCCAAGCTCCGTCCTCTGCAGCACCCAGCGTCCCGCCGCCGCCCCTCGTCTCAGCCCCATCAGCGGACTCAAGGTGGAGTTCGGGTCGTCCCGGACGTCCGCCTGAATGGCCCCATCGGGACGTATTGGTCTGGCCACCCGCACGGCCCCCTGAAGGGCCACGAAAGGACTCGCTGGTCTGGCCCCCCGGGCATCCGCCAGACCGGCCTCGATCACGGGTCGTTGACCCACCTCCCGACCCCTTCCGCCCACCCTTGTTTTTGGGACATGGTTTTTTCGTTTTTGTTATTCTTGGGGACGGCTGGAATCCGTCCCTTGAGGGGGGGTACTGTCATGATACGCGTCGGGCATGACAGCCTTTTGTTATTGTTTTCGTCACCTCCCTGCCATGTGTCTTTTGTTATTGTTTTCGTCACCTCCCTGCCATGTGCTTTGTGTTATTGTTTTCGTTCTCACCAGCCACGCACCTGTTCCCAGTTCACGATCACACACCTGCTCCCCATCTGCTCCCCTGATTACCGGACTATTTATACCTCCCATGCCCTCAACCCAGTGTCGGGTCATTATCCCGTTTGGCTCCCTGTTGCTGCGTCACGGACTGTCACGACCGCTCCTAGATCTCGTTCCTGCTCTGGTTCTCGTTTCCGTCCTCGTTCCGGCCCTTTATCCTTGTCCCAGTTAGTCGCGTCCTGTTTGCCCTTGTTGTTTGTATCCTGCCTCGCTGTTTGTCCTCGTTTGATCCCTTCAATAAATTCCCCTTAACATCATCCATTTCCCTGCCTCCTCGCCTATTGGGTCCACCTCCTCCTTGCCATAAGGCAATCCTGACACCTTCACCTGTAAATAAAACGTCCCGACCTGAAGACATCTTAATGTTATTATTTTGTTATACACACAGTGCCGCCAAGTGGAATCAAAAATTTGTTTTTATTTTAATTTTCACGTACTGCACGGTGCCCTTTTGACGAATCCGACTGAAAATTAGTCAGAATAGACTCAAGACAATGATCTTACTCTCTGCCGAATTTTGTGACGTTTTGGCAAAAGGCGTGGCTATTAAGGTGCTGAAAAGTCCGATTGTACTCTGTGGCAACAAAAGCTCCGGCAACATGACTCAGATGATCCTATCTTCTCGAAGTTGTACACATTTGAGGATACTTCAGCCCTGAAGACATCTACCAACTTATTTTACATCGTAGTAGTAGCGCCACCAACTGGTAAAAGCTAATACAAGTTATTTTCTTGGATGTTTTTCTCCGTGCAACTCAACAAGGTCGCCCTCATATATGCTCGGATGACTGTTTCGGCCATGAGGATGTCACAATACGAAATTCGTGATTTTTCGTGAAAAGTTGTGGGAGTGGCATTGCACTGTTCGGCAATAAAACAAAGCTGATTATGAGGTTCTAAATATGAACGACAACTCGTAAAACTTTACACACACATCAGGCCGAGCAAATTTATCAATATTTTATACGTTAGTTGTGCAGCTTTTTTTAAATGGCTCGCCATGGCCCTCGAGAAATGTTAAAAAAAAAGCAGCTCTGGTTGAGTGTTTCACCTCGCTTTTTGTAAATTTTATGGAGTACAGTGAACCCTCGGTTATCGCGGTTAATGGGGACCGAGACCACCCGCGAAAACTGAAAATCCGCGAAGTAGCGGCGCACCTTCAAAAATGCTTAAAAAAAAATACAATATATATAATAAATATATAAATATATATATATATATATATATATATATATATATATATATATATATACGGGGGGAGAGAGAGAGAGAGAGTGAAATTCATGTTATAACAAAAAAACCAAATTATTATTAAAACGTATTATTTTTTTATTCCCCAGCCATTCTTTTTGTATTTATTTAATTACTCCGACTTTTACCTGCTGGTACGCCGTCCGGTGTGCCCTGTGAAATGAAAGGTGGCATTCTTTATTTATTTATTCATTTATTCATTCATAACTGACAGCCTCGCGCTCCGCTCGTGCCCGGGCAGAAGAGGTGCTCCAATTCGGCTTAACTGTGACACACGCCCGCCCTCCTCCCCCGGAGCTTCCATTCGGTTAAACTTAGGGGCCGCTTGGCACCGCCGTGCCCGGGGAAGGTGCTCCTCTTCGGCTTACTGTGACGCGAGCATGCCCTCCTCCTCCGGAGCTTCCATTCGGTTAAACTTAGGGGCCGCTTGGAACCGCCCGTGCCCGGGGAAGGGGCTTCTCTTCGGCTTACTGTGACGCGAGCATGCCCTCCTCCTCCGGAGCTTCCATTCGGTTAAACTTAGGGGCCGCTTGGAACCGCCCGTGCCCGGGGAAGGTGCTCCTCTTCGGCTTACTGTGACGCGAACATGCCCTCCTCCTCCGGAGCTTCCATTCGGTTAAACTTAGGGGCCGCTTGGCACCGCCCGTGCCCGGGGAAGGTGCTCCTCTACGGCTTAACTGCCACGCACGCCGGCCGGAGCTCTGGTACGGTCCGAACCGCGCGAAACGTCGCCACCGATCGTGTCCGGGGGAACGTGCTCTTCTTTGTCCACTCTCCTCTTCGCCCACGCTCTTCTTCGGCGCACGCCGGCCGTCTAACCGCTCCAGCGCCCCGTCGTGCCGCTTGGCGAAACTACAATGCCCCCGAATATTTTTTAGACCCGCGAAGCACTGAACCCGCGAAAGGTGAACCGCGAAGTAGCGAGGGTTCACTGTATGTATAAGACCAAGACCTACAAAAAAGTCTCTTGGAGCAATGAGCTAGGTTTTACAGGAAGTCGGCCATTTTGAATTTACTTAAAAGGGGGCGGGTCACCACAATGGACTTTGTGTAGAAATTATTATTGGGGCCCGAGCAGCGACCACGGCGAGGTCCCTATTGTTTTTGTCGAAAATATTATTACTTTTATTATTATTATTATTATTATTATTATTATTAGGGCCTGAGCAGCGACCGCTGCGAATTCCCTATTGTTTTTGTAGAAATTAGTATTATTATTATTTTTCCGATTGTTCGATCGCATTTTTGACCCCCGAAACATGCACAAAAACTCACCAAACTTGGCAGTCTCATCGGGCATGGCGAAAAATTTTATATTTTTTAACGTCTAATATGAACAGGAAGTGAGTTATGAATTTTTGAAAGTCCGACTTTTGCCCTTTTTTGCATGTTTACAGGGGTCATTCTTTTGCACCCTGATCCTAAAGGCTTCATCTGATTGCCTTAAAGTTCTGTCTGGAGCATCTTAAGACCTGGGACAAACACTGGGGCTAAAATTTTTTGTTTCCGAAATACTATATGACGGGGGCGGGGCTTCAAAGTTTTCACTTAAGATTTCCTTCGCCGCAATGGACAAAATGCTTAATAACTCTCCTGCACATGCTGCTAAAAATCCAAAACTTCACATGTACATAAAGAGTCGGTACCTGAAGACATCTATATGTTTATATTCAGTTATACACCTTGCGCCAATCAATATCAATTTTTACATTTTGACGTACTGCTCGGTGCCCTTTTAACGAATCCGATTGAAAATTGGCTAGAAAAGACTCAAGACATTGATCTTACTCTATCCCTATTTTTACGACTTTCCTTCAAAGGGCGTGGCTATTACGGTGCCGCAGAGTCTGATTATTCTCCGTGGCAACAAAAGTTCCTGCAAAATGATTCAGATGATCCATCTTCTGGAAATCTTTCACATTTGAGGATATTCAGGCCCTGAAGACGGCTGCCAACTTATTTTTGATCGCAGTGGTAGTGCTACCAACTGGTTAAAACAAATACAAATTATTTTCGTTGATGTTTTTCTCCGGGCAGGTGAACAAAATCTACCTTATATTTGCTCGGATGAGTGTTTAGGCCTTGAGCATGTCACAATACGAAAGTCTTTCGCCTTCTTCAGAGTGTCACATGATGCTGTCTTGTGACCCGTCTTTATCAGCTGATGTTCCATGAGGGCGTGACTTACCTGTCACAAGAATGAAGGCAAGTCACGCCCCCCGCTGTCCGTTCACTCCGCCAAGATGCTGGTCCAGGTGGTAGAGAGGATGAAGGCTCCCTTGTCTCTGTTCATGGTTTTTATGCCTCGCTTGCAGATCTCAATGGCCTCTCTGATCCAGCGCTGTTGTTTGTTCTCTTCTGTGCGGATGACCCTGCCCTTCTCCCGGTCCATGATGTGGTTTTCCCTTTTGCAGTGGTCAGTGATTGCTGATTTGTAATGTTCATGTTGTGCTTGTTCTTTTACTGCTCTGATTTTTTCATTGTTTTGACAGGTAAGTCACACCCTCATGGAACATCAGCTCAAGACACCATCATGCGACACTCTGAAGAAGGCGAAAGACTCGCCGAAACATGTCAGGTAAAAAATTAACCTAAAACATAATTGTCTGCTTTTAATGAATCAGTCAAATATCAATAATAAGAAGACAAAATGAACCTAATACAAATAAATGAATGCTTAATAACTCCCCTGCACATGCTCCTAAAAATCCAAACCTTCACCTGTAAATAAAACGTCCCGACCTGAAGACATCTTAATGTTATTATTTTGTTATACACACAGAGCCGCCAAGTGGAATCAAAAATTTGTTTTTATTTTAATTTTCACGTACTGCACGGTGCCCTTTTGACGAATCCGACTGAAAATGAGTCAGAAAAGATTCAAGACAATGATCTTACTCTCTGCCGAATTTTGTGACGTTTTGGCAAAAGGCGTGGCTATTAAGGTGCTGAAAAGTCCGATTGTACTCTGTGGCAACAAAAGCTCCGGCAACATGACTCAGATGATCCTATCTTCTCGAAGTTGTACACATTTGAGGATACTTCAGCCCTGAAGACATCTACCAACTTATTTTACATCGTAGTAGTAGCGCCACCAACTGGTAAAAGCTAATACAAGTTATTTTCTTGGATGTTTTTCTCCGTGCAACTCAACAAGGTCGCCCTCATATATGCTCGGATGACTGTTTCGGCCATGAGGATGTCACAATACGAAATTCGTCCTTTTTCATGAAAAGTTGTGGGAGTGGCATTGCACTGTTCGGCAACAAAACAAAGCTGATTATGAGGTTCTAAATATGAACGACAACTTGTAAAACTTTACACACACATCAGGCCGAGCAAATTTATCAATATTTTATACGTTAGTTGTGCAGCTTTTTTGAAATGGCTCGCCATGGCCCTCGAGAAATGTTAAAAAAAGCAGCTCTGGTTGAGTGTTTCACCTCGCTTTTTGTAAATTTTATGGAGTACAGTGAACCCTCGGTTATCGCGGTTAATGGGGACCGAGACCACCCGCGAAAACTGAAAATCCGCGAAGTAGCGGCGCACCTTCAAAAATGCTTAAAAAAAATAAACAGGTCACTGCTCGGGCCCTAATAATAATAATAATAATAATTTCCACAAAAACAATGGGGACCTCGTAGCGGTCGCTGCTCGGGCCCTAATAATAATTTCTACAAAAACAATAGGGACCTCGCCGCGGTCGCTGCTCGGGCCCCAATAATAATTTCTACACAAAGTCCATTGTGGTGACCCGCCCCCTTTTAAGTAAATTCAAAATGGCCGACTTCCTGTAAAACCTAGCTCATTGCTCCAAGAGTCTTTTTTGTAGGTCTTGGTCTTATACATACAGTGAACCCTCGCTACTTGGCGGTTCACCTTTCGCGGGTTCAGTGCTTCGCGGGTCTAAAAAATATTCGGGGGCATTGTAGTTTCGCCGAGCGGCACGACGGGGCGCTGGAGCGGTTAGACGGCCGGCGTGCACCAAAGAAGAGCGTGGGCGAAGAGGAGAGTGGACGAAGAAGAGCACGTTCCCCCGGACACGATCGGTGGTGACGTTTCGCGCGGTTCGGACAGTACCAGAGCTCCGGCCGGCGTGCGTGGCAGTTAAGCCGTAGAGGAGCACCTTCCCCGGGCACGGGCGGTGCCAAGCGGCCCCTAAGTTTAACCGATTGGAAGCTCCGGAGGAGGAGGGCATGCTCGCGTGGCAGTTAAGCCGTAGAGGAGCACCTTCCCCGGGCACGGGCGGTGCCAAGCGGCCCCTAAGTTTAACCGAATGGAAGCTCCGGAGGAGGAGGGCATGCTCGCGTCACAGTAAGCCGAAGAGGAGCACCTTCCCCGGGCACGGGCGGTTCCAAGCGGCCCCTAAGTTTAACCGAATGGAAGCTCCGGAGGAGGAGGGCATGCTCGCGTCACAGTAAGCCGAAGAGGAGCACCTTCCCCGGCCACGGGCGGTTCCAAGCGGCCCCTAAGTTTAACCGAATGGAAGCTCCGGAGGAGGAGGGCATGCTCGCGTCACAGTAAGCCGAAGAGGAGCACCTTCCCCGGGCACGGGCGGTGCCAAGCGGCCCCTAAGTTTAACCGAATGGAAGCTCCGGGGGAGGAGGGTGGGCGTGTGTCACAGTTAAGCCGAATTGGAGCACCTCTTCCGCCCGGGCACGAGCGGAGCGCGAAGCTGTCAGTTATGAATGAATAAATGAATAAATAAATAAATAAATAAAGAATGGCACCTTTCATTTCACAGGGCACACCAGACGGCGTACCAGCAGGTAAAAGTCTGAGTAATTAAATAAATACAAAAAGAATGGCTGGGGAATAAAAAAATAATACGTTTTAATAATAATTTGGTTTTTTTGTTCTAACATGAATTTCACTCTCTCTCTCTCTCCCCGTATATATATATATATATATTTATTATATATATTGTATTTTTTTTTAAGCATTTTTGAAGGTGCGCCGCTACTTCGCGGATTTTCAGTTTTCGCGGGTGGTCTCGGTCCCCATTAACCGCGATAACCGAGGGTTCACTGTACTCCATAAAATTTACAAAAAGCGAGGTGAAACACTCAACCAGGGCTGCTTTTTTTAACATTTCTCGAGGGCCATGGCGAGCCATTTCAAAATAGCTGCACAACTAACGTATAAAATATTGATAAATTTGCTCTGCCTGATGTGTGTGTAAAGTTTCACGAGTTGTCGTTCATATTTAGAACCTCATAATCAGCGTTGTTTTATTGCCCACAACTTTTCACGAAAAAGGATGAATTTCGTATTGTGACATCCTCATGGCCGAAACAGTCATCCGAGCATATATGAGGGCGACCTTGTTGAGTTGCACGGAGAAAAACATCCAAAAAAATAACTTGTATTAGCTTTTACCAGTTGGTGGCGCTACTACTACGATGAAAAATAAGTTGGTGGATGTCTTCAGGGCTGAAGTATCCTCAAATGTGTACAACTTCGAGAAGATAGTATCATCTGAGTAATGTTGCCGGAGCTTTTGTTGCCACAGAGTACAATCGGACTTTTCAGCACCGTAATAGCCACGCCTTTTGCCAAAACGTCACAAAATTCGGCAGAGAGTAAGTGAGTCTTTTCTGACTAATTTTCAGTCGGATTCGTCAAAAGGGCACCGTGCAGTACGTGAAAATTAAAATTAAAAAAAATTTTTGATTCCACTTGGCGGCGCTGTGTGTATAATTTTTTTCAGCATGGGCACAAGAATTCCACCGAACATCGCCAGTTCAATGGGATTTTGGTTAAGTCCGCAAATAATAGTGAACAATATACTTTGGCTGCGCGCTCGAATAATTTTACTCGTATATACTTCAATGAGGGTGTAGTGTGGGTATCGGGATCTTTAACACGCCCTAACACGAAGCTGACTCTCCAACCGCCACAGCCTTTTAATGACGAAATTATAAAATAAACAAAAACACTGTTCAACAACATAAAATAAAATAAAAAATCACATCATACTTACATTTATAAACTTTAATCCTCAAGAACATTATTCTCAGGTTGACCGAAAGACGAGGACACGGGAGCGCCTCGGGCATGTTCTTCTTCCTTGTGTAGGCGAATGACGTTTTAAGGTGCTTGTCCGCCACCTGCTGTGCTGAACTATGTATTAAATAAGAAAAGCAAATTGTTGAATGTTTTTTCCCCAATGAAGACTGAATTGTAAAATACCCGGAAATGGCTTTTCTGTTTTATTGTGCATTTAAAAAAAATTCAGATTGTCCTTTTTTGTTGAGATAATTGTTGAATATTGAAATTGCACATGTAACTGGTAATTTAGTTTTAGATATTATTTGAACCAGTGGAGGGCCATGCATTTCACACCTGGGCCTTCAATGAAGTCCTACTTCGTCCTACTTGAATAAATCCCCCTCATAATACCATAATTTATGACACCACGGGTGGACAAACAATATACAGAAAAGCACTTAGACAGCACTGACCGAGTGTTGGACGATATAGCTTCTCTTGAAAGGTCCGTGTTGAAAATGGCCTCGCAAGTGAATCTTCAATTTCTAAAGATAAAGATGTCTTTTAATTGTCCCATAACGGGGACATTTGCAGTGTTACAGCAGCAAAGATATACATCACACAGTGGCACCGACGTAATGTAGCCGTTAATGTATAACATTGGCAGCAGGCATTCATAAAAAGCATGCAAATATACACAGTATATACGTATATACACAGATCCCCATGTATATACACACTTACAGCCCACAACATATACAAGTGTAAGGAAACACTCCTAATGCCTGTCTATGGTTCAGAGGGGAAATAAATAAAAACGCTGCAATGATAAAAAAAAATACTGAATGATTGAAAATACTGCAATGATAAAAATACTGCAAGAATAAAAGTACTGTACCCAGCCAACATGTCCAACTGGGCCCCAAATGGGGTAAATGCGGGATTCCTGGGTACCAAGTGGGAATGGGCTAGAAGTGGGCAATGGTACAGGGTTCCATGTGGGCGCCATCTGGGATTGGTGGGCATGGGCTTAAACTGGGCAAATGTTGTGGGTGCAATACGGGTTGTGTATGGGCTAAGTGGGCATGGGTTAGAACTGGTAAAGATAAAGATAAAGATGTCCTTTATTAGTCCCACAATGGGGAAATTTGAGGTGTTACAGCAGCAAAGATATAGCTCACACAGAGTCGGCGGCGTAATGTAGCCGTTAATGTATAACATTAGCAGCAGACATTCATAAAAAGCATGCAAATATACACAGTATAAACGTATCTAAGTGTAAGGAAAGACTCCTAATGTCTGTCCATTATACAGAGGGGAAAATGCTGTAATGATAAAAACTACTGAATCTACTACTGAAACCATTTATAGGTCCTATTTGGGTTATGTGTGGGCTAAGTGGGCATGGGTTAGAACTGGTCAACCATGTGAGGGTCTCATATGGGCTGTATATGGGCCAAGTGGGCATGGGTTAGAGCTGGTCAACCATGTCTGGGTCCTATTTGGGTTATGTGTGGGCTAAGTGGGCATGGGTTAGAAGTGGTCACCATTTATCGGTCCTGTTTGGGTTATGTGTGGGATAAGTGGGCATAGGTTAGAGCTGGTCAACCATGTCTGGGTCCTGTTATGGGTTATAGATGAGCTAAGCGGGCATGGGTTTGAAAATTTGTTCTGGAGCCTTTTTGATATTTAATGCATGCTATGCTAATAGTAACCACCCGAAGACTATTCTCAGTAGAACTATTCAATGGATGCCAAAACGATAGAGACATGGCCATGGAGCCTATGCTGCGAGATTGTGAAAGGACTAAAATAAGTGTAGGATTTTTGAGGACCAGAAGTCAGCTTTTATTAGGTTTGACATTGATTTAACTTATGGAACAATGCAAATTATGGTCGGGTTGTTGTTGGACTTTTTCCGCTTTTGACTAATGGACGGGTGTTTTTATTTTCTGGGACTCTTTAGAACAAGCGGCACGGTGGCGGACTGGTTAGCAAGTCCGCATCACAGTACAGAAGTGCAAGGTTCTCCCTGTGCCTGCTAGGGTTTTCGCCGGTTTCCTCCCACTTTCCAAAAACATCCATGATAGGTTGATTGGTCACTGGTCCAAGGTCTGAGTGTGAGAGCGGATGGTTGCTTGTCTCTGTGTGCCCTGCGATTGACTGGCAACCAGTTCAGGGTGTACCCTGTCGACTGCCCGAAGACAGCTGGGATAGGCTCCAGCACTCCCGGGGACCCTTGTGAGGACAAGAAGCAGTACAGAGGATTGATTGATTTATTAAAATTAAATTCATGTATTTATCTATGCTAAATTTAACAAGGCTGGACGTTATATTTTGTGAATTTACATGTACCCCCAACTGTGACTTAATAACCCTTAAGGGACAAGATAACATTTTATAATATACCAGACAGCTAAGATTGTCATCTATGAACTATTTGACAAGGCAGGTCCAGCATTGTCAGCCACATCCAACAGTCAACACAGTTACTTTTTTTTAAATAAACAAAATCAACATTATTAATTAATGTTATTTTATTAATTCTGTATGCTGTGAAAGATCTTTATTCAAAGTATATTTGAAGTTATTTCTACCTTATTGCTTGATTTTTGTAGATTCAATTCGGAGTTGTCAAAATTACAGATTCTTTTGAAGGCAGCATATTCAAACTGTGAGAAAAGGAGCGAATGCAAGCTACGCGGTCTTTGAGGTGCGGCAGAAGAGCTGAAAGCACGGTGAGTCCCGAACGATAATTGAATTAATTAATTAATCTTGGGTAAATGTCTGGCTCTCATTTTTTAGACTTACTTTACAATGTGTTTTGTAATTTTTCAAGGTTGCCTGTGTTGGAAAACTGCTTGGTGCGTTAGCTAAAACACAGTATGCTAAAATGATAAGTGACGAGAACACAGAGGGTATATCAACAACGTACATACTCGAATTATTTTGGGGAAAACTTAAGTACATTATAATCACCCTTTTAATAATACTGATAAGCGTTGTGTGTTTTATTTATATTTATGAGGACCTTTACAACGAGCTACATATTGTTAGCATTGGGCCTACGACGCTAAACACAGTGTCCCTCGATCTCTCTCCAAAATTCTCCAAAAGACTTAAGCTTTCACTCAAATTAATACAATCTACTCCACTAGCTCATTTAAGGCTTTTTTGTGATGTGTTTGATTTGGGTAAGTAAAGCAAAACATATTAACTGTTGAATGTTGCCTGTTATTTAAATAATAGAAATTCAAGATGAAAGTTGAACAGATATTGAAATGCTAGATTGGCTCATTCAGAATCATGCCACAATGTGCTTTGTATGTTTTGTGTGTGGGTTTATCAAGCTCTAATTCAATGCAGTGTCCAAAACGAGCGCGCATAATTGTTGGATGAATGTTGGTTAATAGAGTCAGATAATAGTTCCAACAGTTGAACAGATGTTGAAATGCTAGATTGGCTCATTCAGAATCATGCCACAATGTGCTTTGTATGTTTTGTGTTTAGGCTTATCAAGCTCTAATTCAATGCAGTGTTGAGCTGCATTTGAGAGGAACTACGTAAGTAACTAATGTGGAAAAATTGTGACTTCTTTGTGTACTTTTATTTTGAATATTCAAATTTTGTGGGTAAAGGTTAGAGAAAATAAGTTAAAAATGAGAGCTGTACAGGTATTTAAGTTTTTGGTTTGTAAAATACCCGAATGTGGGTTTCAGCCGGTGAGGCAATGATTGGACAGAGCAAAAGCTATGCTCCAAAATAGAAGTGATTACACCTTCACTAGACTAACCTGCAGCTAATTACATAATTATAAAATTAACACTTTAACCTGGCTTCCCCATCACAGATGTATTCTTTTAAATGCAAAGCTTTTTGTTCTAGCTTTTGTTGTTAAATGACATTCATGCCCAAGTGTCTATGCATCCATTGCAGGGATGTTTTCTCAAGTGACGAGTCTGAAGCCTGTGATGACGAAGTACCATCTACACCTCCCCATGGATTGTCACAGAGAAAAAGCTTCCTAACCAAGAGAGGCGCTGCAGAAGGTCCTTGAGTACGTCCAACGTGTTGAGTCTGTGAGTCTACTGCAGGATCTAATGCAGGTATGAAAATGATGAAATTTTAATGTATTATCTTCAAAATTAAAATAATTATTTAATTTCTTGAAATATAAAATTAGGTACCCTAAACCCAAGTAGGAACCCCAGTCCCAGTACATTCCTGATTCTGGAGCTACAGAGATCAAACCATCCTACTGTATCACTAAATAGCCCCACCTCTAAAACCCTGATTCGGAAGGCCGAGTTGAAAGACTTCAGAGTTCAAGATGGTCAACTGCAACTATGATAAGCCGAATGTGTTCACCCCAAGTCGGAAACTGAGAAAAAGACTCAATTTTCACATGATTTCAGTCCCTTCTATATTTAAAAGAATGTATTGGGGCTCTAAAAATGTGAAATATTTTTACAAGTATTTCTTTTACTACTCATAGGCAGTTTCATAATAATAGTACAATTTGGCATCGTGTATTGTTTTTTGGTTCCATTCAAAATGCACAAGACGTATAGACATATTTTGTTTGTGGATCGCTGCAGCATCACACGAGCGCACAGAGACAAACGTGGCAGCAACTTAAAACAATTAAAATATCGAATCGAAATCGGGAACTGAAAATCAAAAATCGAATCGGGGCTTGAGTGAATCGTTACCTCCCTAATCATAATCATTTTGGTAGAATGTTGGGCTCTTGCCCTTTGAGTGTATATGGCGTTACCGAAGCTGTTCACTTAATCGACAATTCCTTTCCTGTGACGTTTATCATACCCAGTTTAACTGCCAAAATATTTTTAAGTGTGTGATGATTATCTGGATCGAGTGACACCCATGTTATAATGGTTGCAGGTATTGGTGGATTGGACGATAGTGTCAGAACAATGATGGCGTTCATCATGACAAATCCTCTGTCTCTGAAGTACAATCTCTTTGGACATCGTAGCAAGAACAAGCGCCGAGACCTGCCTTTTTCTGATGTTCTATACGGTAATATATTTTTTTTTTAATTTTTTTTTTAAGGGATTGTGGTGTGAAGACATTTCAGCATGTCCCATAAGGTTTCACAATCATTAAATAGCTTTACTAAGTTGGCTTCTTGTCTTTTTTGTTTTAGGAGCACTGAAAAGGAATGGAGCCACAAAGGACATCAACGAGAAGGACACAGGCAACCCTGTCCAAGTGGTTCATGGGAGCTTGTGATCAAGGTGGGAATAGGGCAGTTCGAGCTCGGAGATCTCAAGGCAACTGTCAGGTTTAAAACGTCCTGACGCCATTTTTAGACTGAAGGTGGCATAAATCCAGACCAAACCAGTTAGAGTTTTGTTTTTGACCATTCGCGAATGGGAGAGGAAGTCAGGAGGTGAAGCAGGCGTCTTGCCAGTTCAATCTCGCGCACTCTCTCTCACTCTCTACCACCCGTTCGGTCTTTTATCAGCAACCTAAGCAGACAATGGAGGTCTGTCTGAAATTCTAGCAGGCAGGCAGGAAGCAATCAACCACAGTAGTCAGTCAGGAATTCGAAACTAAAGTGTGTGCGTGTGTTCCAGTTGTGCGCGTGTGTGCTAAAGCAATAATGTGAGTGTCTGTGTGTGTGCGCAATTATAACTGATACAAATAGTGTATAAAAACATGATTAGAAATACACAAACTATTTACATATCCTCATCCCATCTCACATTCACCCGTTTGTGGGTTTAAATCATGTCCTTACGGCTTTAAGACAGATCATCATAATGAAATCATACAACAGTGTGGTCATCCGTGGAGGGGCGAAAACCCTCAGTAGGGACAAAATTCCCCTCCTCCCTTCCGGCGTGGAACGAGATTCTCATGGTATGTTGGTCACTTGGGAATAAAACATAAAAAAACTTCAATATACCTAGTGAAAAATAACAAAACTGTCTCCACGCAGAGCTTGTCTCCACGCAGAGCTTGTCTCTGCGGCGACTTGATGGAGGCCCTTGCCTCGTTGTAGGAGGGGACAGCCGTCTTTACCTCCCGGATCTTCGTGTGTGGTGTATGTGTGTGCATGTGTGGGGGCAGGGGCAAAAGGGTCCATGTGTTATTTAGGTTTCAGTGTCCAGTTCGAGTTTGTCATTGTCCAGTTCGAATTCGTCATTCTCAACATCAATCAGGTTGTAATGGTACATTTGGGCAACAAACATGCAGTTAATAATCATCTTTGTCATAAGAATAATGCAACATGAACAGACTACACATAACAAAAATGAAAACCATAATTATCCCGATATATTGTCTTTCAAATTCTTCGTAGTGGTCATAACATCAATAATTGTTTCATTTTATTAAAAATGTAAATGCAGTAATGTTCTCCAATCAAGGCTAAAATTCTTTATGTACGTCATTAATTTCCAAACAATATCTAATCTTTTTGTTCTGTGGCTTCAACATTCGTATCTGTGGCTGGTTGTGCGGTTCCGATGTGCGTGTGGTCCGATATTGTGACTCAGGTGGGCTCCTGTTCGAGGGATTCGCGTTGCTCGGCCTTTAGCTGGAAACCGGAGAAGCTTGTACTGCAACTGGTGGATCCAGCTGCCACGCCCCGTGACCTTTGCTGCCGTCGGGGTCACTGCAATCATCTGGCGAGGGCCATCTCAGCATTCACTTGTCCCAACGAAGTCGTTTCAGCACCTTGAAGAAGAGTTGGTCTCCCACACGGACGTGATTTCTCTGTGGATCAGAACACACTGACCAGTAATTGCGTCTTTTTTTTTTTTTTTTTGGTCAAAACATGTTTCCCATGTGGACTGGGACTGATGTGCCAGTCGCTGGTGGTTCTGATGAACCTGAGAGTCGATAGGGGATAGTGTCCTAACTTCGGCTGGCACTATCCTCATTGCTGTGATTGAAACACAGTCTGGTCATTGTCTCCTTTTTTTCCCTCATTGTCTTGATAAGTCTGCCCTTAACAGTCCCATTAGTGCGTTCCACAAGTCCTGCAGACTGTATGCACAATGACGCTTTGAGTCAATTTTGCAACAACTGTCCCACTTGTTACAACATCATTCACAAATGCATAATTTTCACTTCAAATCACTTCTTGAAATTCCAAATGTCAGGATAATTTGTGTTAGGTTGAAGATGTATTTTATCCCATATTTTACTCTATTAGTATTGCAAAAGAATTGTTCCACAGCGTGACCCATGTTTGACCATATGGATGAGAAGACTTCACAGAGAAGCGGATGCCTGAAGACTGGATCAACGTCTGCAACATCAAAGGAGGTGTGCTGAGACACACCTCTGAAACAAAAGGACTGAGACTTTAGTACCAGAGCACTAAAAGGGCATATCTGCCTTTTCAATCAGTGGATGACTGCCATTGATGTCTGTCTTTCCTCTTGTGTCTGAGATGTTTACATGTTCCTGCTGGTGCTCCCCCCTTCATCCCTTAGTGCAAATACATTGTATTGTTAGGGACTTCCCTAATAAAATAGAGGGCTCGGCGGAGTGTGCTCCAGAACGAATTTGGAGATGTAACTGAGCACACCTCCGTTCGTTCTCCTCGCGAGTAAAAGATCAACTCTTGTCTTCCTTCCATTCATTTAGCCTATGTTCAGTGAATGCTTAGGTGATTGAACCTGACAATTTGATTACACAACACTTTTTCCAACTGTTTTAGCATCAACATATGTTGTCGGAAACAACTTAATCCATTTTGAAAACATATGAATTACAACCAAACAATATTGCATCTCAAACAAATAACACTGTCTAAAAAAAAGTTTTTTGTTGAAAAGTCTGTATGTGGGAACAATTTCATATCATACTACCCCTCTCTTGACACATGGTTATGCTCGTGTGTCACTCTTATTACTTTTCCAATCAATGAATTAGGCAGCCAGGATTTGCCATCTGCCAATTTGCTGATCCTGTCCTCAGCAATGTTTGCACCTTTGTTCTCCCAATGTGTGCGTTCAATTACTGGTACCTTTTTCCCTGGCGTGGGATCAAATTGTCAAGTTGATTTTCTGCGTGTGGGGGTGTGTTCATTTTCCCTTTTAGCTGCGCTGTGTCGATATAAAGGCGAGGCAGTTTCCAATTGTAATTGTGTCATTTTCTGCTAAGTGAATTTTGCGTTCACAAATAACTATTTTAGACGTGCTTTATGCACAACTTTTCTTTTCCTGTTGTGGTTTTTAAAGCCCAATGTCGACAGAACGCATGAACATTTATCTTGATTGTCAGTCCACATTGTAACCATACAACTCATACAAGATGGGAAACCCCAAATTTTAATTAGCTCACACCCGCCTACGCTCTTCCTGCTTATCCTAACAATCTCTTATCCGTTGGTATCACAATGTTAGTACTCCCATCGCATAAAAGTCAGTTTGATTTCAGGCTGCGACCTTGGTTCTCAAACACTTTTACTTCTTATCAGTCTGGAATGCCCACCTGGTCTGTGTTACAAGTCTGAGTTCCTCCAGTCGGGAGGAAGGTCAAGTCGCGGTTTGGTGATAATTTGGACGGCTCCACAGTCGTGTGGCGCCTCCTAGATGATGCGGGGAAAAAATGACGCTGGGCTGAAATGCACCGCAACTTATCAGTATAATGTGTCCCTGTGACAATTAGGCCGGCGTGCAATGTGAATGTGGTGGGAAAAGAATGTAATTTTTTGATTCCTTAAAGCAGCAGTGAAAGCTCTTAATCACACTCTAAGTGGTTCTCTGCCACGAAATCCAAATTGTTGTGACTAAATATGCAAATGAATTCATTTTGCCCTGGTTCCTGCAGTAACCCAGGCTAATGAAGTCATTTTTTGCAGTCACTGTTTTGCTCAAATGGCTTATAATAATTTGGTAGTGCGTTAAGATGCTTTGTCGATACAATCTTGTAGTGTATCTTCACAAGTTCCAACATACACAACCCATTCCATGGCCATGACGATACTGTTTTAAAGATTACCAAGGCTTGTTGGACCTTTCTCTGCCACATAAATTACAGCCCTGAGAGGCACTGGGCCTCAACTTTATCTATGAAGGGTCAGGGATTTAATGGGGGTCACCGAGGCGTCCCAAGGAAAGTTTTTACAGAAAAGTGGTCTGGCAATATCTTTTCTCTTTCTTATCACTGACAATGCGCCCCTTTAAAGTTTTGACGTTTGTTTGAATTCGCCCGTGCTTATTAATTCTATTGAAGTCCAATTTTGTCAGTGTATCACGGCCTAATGAGTAAAACGCATGTTGATGTAGAACTCCTTCTACACACACTTTTATGTTTGACTTTTTACGTCACGTGATCCTCCATTGCTACCACAACTCGTCCTGAAAAGTTAATGTTTTGTAACAAGACTTACTGCTTCCTCCTTTCTTTCTTTTCTTTTTCCTTCCTTCTGCCCAACACGTTCATGCTTTCTGTGCATAATTTAGAATTTTCTTTTCCATTTTACAAGTTGGCCAATTTAAATTAGGTTGTTTTATTTGAAAAGCCTGTAATTCTCTTTTTTTCCCCTTTTCACCTAATCACAAATTTCTTATCACAAATATGAACATGTTAATTCTATTTTATTTCCTATTTTTCCAATCTTGTGACTCATTTCACTTCAACCAGTTCTACCTTAAAGTGGACAAGTACACATCAATGTTTTTTGTAGTTTCTATTTTCTTCTCTGCTTTAATGAAAATTATAGCCCTTCTAGCCAAATTTTTCCTGTGTCATTTCTATCTCTGCATTTCATTCCATTTCTGGCCTACCTTAATACTAAAACAAAAATGCTCTTTCAAAAATTAAAACTATCTAAAACTAGTGATGGCAAAATGAAGCCCCATAAAGCAGCCAAGCCCTGCAGGGAAATACTTCACACACGAATGGGCTTCGAGATGCTTCATTTTTCTTGACTACGCCATCCCATGGACAGAAAAATGTATAACATGCTTGGTGCATGCAATAAAATGGTGAGCTGTAAATCATGCTCTGCCCACCAAACAATATGTATTTGAAGAGTGATTTTAATTGTTCTGTTTTACTTTGTCTTCTAACTTCTCCAATATTCAGACAGCTCCGCAGAGACCAACGTTTCACCCCCACACTGATATAAAATGGACCCAACCGTTTGGGTCTCTTTCCAAATTTGGTACCAAAGCCTCCCCCACAGTGCGGCAGCTATCTTGAATTGGCCCGTTCCCAGAAAGTTTTACTTCATTCAGTGTCATTCAGTATTATTCAAAATCTTTCAGTGTCATTCCAAATCATTCAATGTCATTCACAATCTTTCCACATCCTTCCACCTTCCATCGTTCAGTGTCATTCCACATTCTCTTTCATATATAACATAACATAACAATAACATAATCCTGGGTCAGCAGACACCTAATTAATGTGTTAATACATGATACATTTTTCTATAAGCAACCCTTATGATTGTAACGTATTTTTAATTCTTTCTAGGCGGGAACTGTCCGAACAAAAAATTCATGCAATTTGTAATTAGACACTTTGTCATACAAAAAGTCACTCAGGGCAAGAGAAAAAAAATTGTCACTTGCCCAAGTTGGGCAAGTAATTTGGCCACTCGGGCAAGGCAAATTTTAGTGGCACTTGCCCTATGGGCAAGCAGTTTTTAAAGTTAACTTCGAACCCTGTGATGGTGTCTTGTGACCTGTCTTTATCAGCTGATGTTCCATGAAGGCGTGCCTTACCTGTCACAAGAATGAAGGCAAGTCACGCCCCCCGCTGTCCATTCACTCCGCCAAGACGCTGCTCCAGGTGGTAGAGAGGATGAAGGCTCCCTTGTCTCTGTTCATGGTTTTTATGCCTCGCTTGCAGATCTCAATGGCCTCTCTGATCCAGCGCTGTAGTTTGTTCTCTTCTGTGCGGATGACCCTGCCCTTCTCCCGGTCCATGATGTGGTTTTCCCTTTTGCAGTGGTCAGTGATTGCTGATTTGTAATGTTCATGTTGTGCTTGTTCTTTTACTGCTCTGATTTTTTAATTTTTTTGACAGGTAAGTCACACCCTCATGGAACATCAGCTGATAAAGACTGGTCTCAAGACACCATCATGCGACACTCTGAAGAAGGCGAAAGACTCGCCGAAACATGTCAGGTAAAAAATTAACCTAAAACATAAATGTCTGCTTTTAATGAATCAGTCAAATATCAATAATAAGAAGACAAAATGAACCTAATACAAATAAATGAATGCTTAATAACTCCCCTGCACATGCTCCTAAAAATCCAAACCTTCACCTGTAAATAAAACGTCCCGACCTGAAGACATCTTAATGTTATTATTTTGTTTTACACACAGCGCCGCCAAGTGGAATCAAAAATTTGTTTTTATTTTAATTTTCACGTACTGCACGGTGCCCTTCTGACGAATCCGACTGAAAATTAGTCAGAAAAGACTCAAGACAATGATCTTACTCTCTGCCGAATTTTGTGACGTTTTGGCAAAAGGCGTGGCTATTACGGTGCTGAAAAGTCCGATTGTACTTTGTGACAACAAAAGCTCCGGCAACATGACTCAGATGATCCTATCTTCTCGAAGTTGTACACATTTGAGGATACTTCAGCCCTGAAGACTTCTACCAACTTATTTTTCATCGTAGTAGTAGCGCCACCAACTGGTAAAAGCTAATACAAGTTATTTTCTTGGATGTTTTTCTCCGTGCAACTCAACAAGGTCGCCCTCATATATGCTCGGATTACTGTTTCGGCCATGAGGATGTCACAATACGAAATTCGTCCTTTTTCGTGAAAGGTTGTGGGAGTGGCATTGCACTGTTCGGCAATAAAACAACGCTGATTATGAGGTTGTAAATATGAACGACAACTCGTGAAACTTTACACACACATCAGGCCGAGCAAATTTATATATATATATATATATATATATATATATATATATATATATATATATATATATATATACGGGGAGAGAGAGAGTGAAATTCATGTTACAACAAAAAAAAACAAATTATTATTAAAACATATTATTTTTTAATTCCCCAGCCATTCTTTTTGTATTTATTTAATTACTCCGACTTTTACCTGCTGGTACGCCGTCCGGTGTGCCCTGTGAAATGAAAGGTGGCATTCTTTATTTATTTATTCATTTATTCATTCATAACTGACAGCCTCGCGCTCCGCTCGTGCCCGGGCGGAAGAGGTGCTCCAATTCGGCTTAACTGTGACACACGCCCGCCCTCCTCCCCCGGAACTTCCATTCGGTTAAACTTAGGGGCCGCTTGGCACCGCCCGTGCCCGGGGAAGGTGCTCCTCTTCGGCTTACTGTGACGCGAGCATACCCTCCTCCTCCGGAGCTTCCATTCAGTTAAACTTAGGGGCCGCTTGAAACCGCCCGTGCCCGGGGAAGGTGCTCCTCTTCGGCTTACTGTGACGCGAGCATCCCCTCCTCCTCCGGAGCTTCCATTCGGTTAAACTTAGGGGCCGCTTGGAACCGCCCGTGCCCGTGGAAGGTGCTCCTCTTCGGCTTACTGTGACGCGAGCATGCCCTCCTCCTCCGGAGCTTCCATTCGGTTAACCTTAGGGGCCGCTTGGAACCGCCCGTGCCCGGGGAAGGTGCTCCTCTTCGGCTTACTGTGACGCGAGCATGCCCTCCTCCTCCGGAGCTTCCATTCGGTTAAACTTAGGGGCCGCTTGGCACCGCCCGTGCCCGGGGAAGGTGTTCCTCTACGGCTTAACTGCCACGCACGCCGGCCGGGGCTCTGGTACGGTTCAAACCGCGCGAAACGTCGCCACCGATCGTGTCCGGGGGAACGTGCTCTTCTTCGTCCACTCTCCTCTTCGCCCACGCTCTTCTTCGGCGCACGCCGGCCGTCTAACTGCTCCAGCGCCCCGTCGTGCCGCTCGGCGAAACTACAATGCCCCCGAATATTTTTTAGACCCGCGAAGCACTGAACCCGCGAAAGGTGAACCGCGAAGTAGCGAGGGTTCACTGTATGTATAAGACCAAGACCTACAAAAAAGTCTCTTGGAGCAATGAGCTAGGTTTTACAGGAAGTCGGCCATTTTTAATTTACTTAAAAGGGGGCGGGTCACCACAATGGACTTTGTGTAGAAATTATTATTGGGGCCCGAGCAGCGACGGCGGCGAGGTCCCTATTGTTTTTGAAGAAATTATTATTAGGGCCCGAGCAGCGACCGCTACGAGGTCCCCATTGTTTTTGTGGAAATTATTATTATTTTTATTATTATTATTAGGGCCCGAGCAGTGACCGCTGCGAGGTCCCTATTGTTTTTCTAGAAATTGTTATTAGGGCCCGAGCTGCGACGGCTGCGAGGTCCCTATTGTTTTTGTAGAAAATATTATTACTTTTATTATTAATAATATTATTATTATTATTATTATTAGGGCCTGAGCAGCGACCGCTGCGAAGTCCCTATTGTTTTTGTAGAAATTATTATTATTATTATTTTTCCGATTGTTCGATCGCATTTTTGACCCCCGAAACATGCACAAAAACTCACCAAACTTGGCAGTCTCATCGGGCATGGCGAAAAATTTGATATTTTAACGTCTAATATGAACAGGAAGTGAGTTATGAATTTTTGAAAGTCCGACTTTTGCCCTTTTTTGCATGTTTACAGGGGTCATTCTTTTGCACCCTGATCCTAAAGGCTTCATCTGATTGCCTTAAAATTCTGTCTGTAGCATCTGAAGACCTGGGACAAACACTGGGGCTAAAATTTTTTGTTTCCGAAATACTATATGACAGGGGCGGGGCTTCAAAGTTTTCACTTAAGATTTCTTTCGCCGCAATGGACAAAATGCTTAATAACTCTCCTGCACATGCTGCTAAAAATCCAAAACTTCACATGTACATAAAGAGTCTGTACCTGAAGACATCTATATGTTTATATTCAGTTATACACCTTGCGCCAATCAATATCATTTTTTACATTTTGACGTACTGCACGGTGCCCTTTTAACGAATCTGATTGAAAATTGGCTAGAAAAGACTCAAGACATTGATCTTACTCTATCCCTATTTTTGTGACTTTCCTTCGAAGGGCGTGGCTATTACGGTGCCGCAGAGTCTGATTATTCTCCGTGGCAACAAAAGTTCCTGCAAAATGATTCAGATGATCCATCTTCTCGAAATTTTTCACATTTGAGGATATTCAGGCCCTGAAGACGGCTGCCAACTTATTTTTGATCGCAGTGGTAGCGCCACCAACTGGTTAAAACAAATACAAATTATTTTTGTTGATGTTTTTCTCCGGGCAGGTTAACAAAATCTACCTTATATTTGCTCGGATGAGTGTTTAGGCCTTGAGCATGTCACAATACAAAAGTCTTTCGCCTTCTTCAGAGTGTCACATGATGGTGTCTTGTGACCCGTCTTTATCAGCTGATGTTCCATGAGGGCGTGACTTACCTGTCACAAGAATGAAGGCAAGTCACGCCCCCCGCTGTCCGTTCACTCCGCCAAGATGCTGGTCCAGGTGGTAGAGAGGATGAAGGCTCCCTTGTCTCTGTTCATGGTTTTTATGCCTCGCTTGCAGATCTCAATGGCCTCTCTGATCCAGCGCTGTTGTTTGTTCTCTTCTGTGCGGATGACCCTGCCCTTCTCCCGGTCCATGATGTGGTTTTCCCTTTTGCAGTGGTCAGTGATTGCTGATTTGTAATGTTCATGTTGTGCTTGTTCTTTTACTGCTCTGATTTTTTTCATTTTTTTGACAGGTAAGCCACACCCTCATGGAACATCAGCTCAAGACACCATCATGCGACACTCTGAAGAAGGCGAAAGACTCGCCAAAACATGTCAGGTAAAAAATTATCCTAAAACATAATTGTCTGCTTTTAATGAATCAGTCAAATATCAATAATAAGAAGACAAAATGAACCTAATACAAATAAATGAATGCTTAATAACTCCCCTGCACATGCTCCTAAAAATCCAAACCTTCACCTGTAAATAAAACGTCCCGACCTGAAGACATCTTAATGTTATTATTTTGTTATACACACAGTGCCGCCAAGTGGAATCAAAAAATTTTTTTTATTTTAATTTTCACGTACTGCACGGTGCCCTTTTGACGAATCCGACTGAAAATTAGTCAGAAAAGAGTCTAGACAATGATCTTACTCTCTGCCGAATTTTGTGACGTTTTAGCAAAAGGCGTGGCTATTACGGTGCTGAAAAGTCCGATTGTACTCTGTGGCAACAAAAGCTCCAGCAACATGACTCAGATGATCCTATCTTCTCGAAGTTGCACACATTTGAGGATACTTAAGCCCTGAAGACATCTACCAACTTATTTTTCATCGTAGTAGTAGCGCCACCAACTGCTAATAGCTAATACAAGTTATTTTCTTGGATGTTTTTCTCCGTGCAACTCAACAAGGTCGCCCTCATATATGCTCGGATGACTGTTTCGGGCCATGAGGATGTCATAATACGAAATTTGTCCTTTTTCATGAAAAGTTGTGGGAGTGGCATTGCACTGTTCGGCAATAAAACAACGCTGATTATGAGGTTCTAAATATGAACAACAACTCGTGAAACTTTACACACACATCAGGCCGAGCAAATTTATCAATATTTTATACGTGAGTTGTGCAGCTTTTTTGAAATGGCTCACCATGGCCCTCGAGAAATGTTCAAAAAAGCAGCCCTGGTTGAGTGTTTCACCTCGCTTTTTGTAAATTTTATGGAGTACAGTGAACCCTCGGTTATCGCGGTTAATGGGGACCGAGACCACCCGCGAAAACTGAAAATCCGCGAAGTAGCGGCGCACCTTCAAAAATGCTTAAAAAAAATATACAATATATATAATAAATATATATATATATATATATATATATATATATATATATATATATATATATACGGGGAGAGAGAGAGTTAAATTCATGTTATAACAAAAAAACCAAATTATTATTAAAACGTATTATTTTTTTATTCCCCAGCCATTCTTTTTGTATTTATTTAATTACTCCGACTTTTACCTGCTGGTACGCCGTCCGGTGTGCCCTGTGAAATGAAAGGTAGCATTCTTTATTTATTTATTCATTTATTCATTCATAACTGACAGCCTCGCGCTCCGCTCGTGCCCGGGCAGAAGAGGTGCTCCAATTTGGCTTAACTGTGACACACGCCCGTCCTCCTCCCCCGGAGCTTCCATTCGGTTAAACTTAGGGGCTGCTTGGCACCGCCCGTGCCCGGGGAAGGTGCTCCTCTTCGGCTTACTGTGACGCGAGCATGCCCTCCTCCTCCGGAGCTTCCATTCGGTTAAACTTAGGGGCCGCTTGGAACCGCCCGTGCCCGGGGAAGGTGCTCCTCTTCGGCTTACTGTGACGCGAGCATGCCCTCCTCCTCCGGAGCTTCCATTCGGTTAAACTTAGGGGCCGCTTGGAACCGCCCGTGCCCGGGGAAGGTGCTCCTCTTCGGCTTACTGTGACGCGAGCATGCCCTCCTCCTCCGGAGCTTCCATTCGGTTAAACTTAGGGGCCGCTTGGCACCGCCCGTGCCCGGGGAAGGTGCTCCTCTACGGCTTAACTGCCACGCACGCTGGCCGGAGCTCTGGTACGGTCCGAACCGCGCGAAACGTCGCCACCGATCGTGTCCGGGGGAACGTGCTCTTCTTCGTCCACTCTCCTCTTCGCCCACGCTCTTCTTCGGCGCACGCCGGCCGTCTAACCGCTCCAGCGCCCCGTCGTGCCGCTCGGCGAAACTACAATGCCCCCGAATATTTTTTAGACCCGCGAAGCACTGAACCCGCGAAAGGTGAACCGCGAAGTAGCGAGGGTTCACTGTATGTATAAGACCAAGACCTACAAAAAAGTCTCTTGGAGCAATGAGCTAGGTTTTACAGGAAGTCGGCCATTTTGAATTTACTTAAAAGGGGGCGGGTCACCACAATGGACTTTGTGTAGAAATTATTATTGGGGCCCGAGCAGCGACCGCGGCGAGGTCCCTATTGTTTTTGAAGAAAATATTATTACTTTTATTATTATTATTATTATTATTATTATTAGGGCCTGAGCAGCGACCGCTGTGAAGTCCCTATTGTTTTTGTAGAAATTATTATTATTATTATTTTTCCGATTGTTCGATCGCATTTTTGACCCCCGAAACATGCACAAAAACTCACCAAACTTGGCAGTCTCATCGGGCATGGCGAAAAATTTGATATTTTAACGTCTAATATGAACAAGAAGTGAGTTATGAATTTTTGAAAGTCCGACTTTTGCCCTTTTTTGCATGTTTACAGGGGTCATTCTTTTGCACCCTGATCCTAAAGGCTTCATCTGATTGCCTTAAAATTCTGTCTGTAGCATCTGAAGACCTGGGACAAACACTGGGGCTAAAATTTTTTGTTTCCGAAATACTATATGACGGGGGCGGGGCATCAAAGTTTTCACTTAAGATTTCCTTCGCCGCAATGGACAAAATGCTTAATAACTCTCCTGCACATGCTGCTAAAAATCCAAAACTTCACATGTACATAAAGAGTCTGTACCTGAAGACATCTATATGTTTATATTCAGTTATACACCTTGCGCCAATCAATATCATTTTTTACATTTTGACGTACTGCACGGTGCCCTTTTAACGAATCTGATTGAAAATTGGCTAGAAAAGACTCAAGACATTGATCTTACTCTATCCCTATTTTTGTGACTTTCCTTCGAAGGGCGTGGCTATTACGGTGCCGCAGAGTCTGATTATTCTCCGTGGCAACAAAAGTTCCTGCAAAATGATTCAGATGATCCATCTTCTCGAAATTTTTCACATTTGAGGATATTCAGGCCCTGAAGACGGCTGCCAACTTATTTTTGATCGCAGTGGTAGCGCCACCAACTGGTTAAAACAAATACAAATTATTTTCGTTGATTTTTTTCTCCGGGCAGGTTAACAAAATCTACCTTACATTTGCTCGGATGAGTGTTTAGGCCTTGAGGATGTCACAATACGAAAGTCTTTCGCCTTCTTCAGAGTGTCACATGATGGTGTCTTGTGGCCCGTCTTTATCAGCTGATGTTCCATGAGGGCGTGACTTACCTGTCACAAGAATGAAGGCAAGTCACGCCCCCCGCTGTCCGTTCACTCCGCCAAAATGCTGCTCCAGGTGGTAGAGAGGATGAAGGCTCCCTTGTCTCTGTTCATGGTTTTTATGCCTCGCTTGCAGATCTCAATGGCCTCTCTGATCCAGCGCTGTTGTTTGTTCTCTTCGGTGCGGATGACCCTGCCCTTCTCCCGGTCCATGATGTGGTTTTCCCTTTTGCAGTGGTCAGTGATTGCTGATTTGTAATGTTCATGTTGTGCTTGTTCTTTTACTGCTCTGATTTTTTCATTTTTTTGACAGGTAAGTCACACCCTCATGGAACATCAGCTGATAAAGACGGGTCTCAAGACACCATCATGCGACACTCTGAAGAAGGCAAAAGACTCGCCGAAACATGTCAGGTAAAAAATTAACCTAAAACATAATTGTCTGCTTTTAATGAATCAGTCAAATATCAATAATAAGAAGACAAAATGAACCTAATACAAATAAATGAATGCTTAATAACTCCCCTGCACATGCTCCTAAAAATCCAAACCTTCACCTGTAAATAAAACGTCCCGACCTGAAGACATCTTAATGTTATTATTTTGTTATACACACAGCGCCGCCAAGTGGAATCAAAAATTTGTTTTTATTTTAATTTTCACGTACTGCACGGTGCCCTTTTGACGAATCCGACTGAAAATTAGTCAGAAAAGACTCAAGACAATGATCTTACTCTCTGCCGAATTTTGTGAAGTTTTGGCAAAAGGCGTGGCTATTACGGTGCTGAAAAGTCCGATTGTACTCTGTGGCAACAAAAGCTCCGGCAACATGACTCAGATGATCCTATCTTCTCGAAGTTGTACACATTTGAGGATACTTCAGCCCTGAAGACATCTACCGACTTATTTTTCATCGTAGTAGTAGCGCCACCAACTGGTAAAAGCTAATACAAGTTATTTTCTTGGATGTTTTTCTCCGTGCAACTCAACAAGGTCGCCCTCATATATGCTCGGATGACTGTTTCGGCCATGAGGATGTCACAATACGAAATTCGTGATTTTTCGTGAAAAGTTGTGGGAGTGGCATTGCACTGTTCGGCAATAAAACAAAGCTGATTATGAGGTTCTAAATATGAACGACATCTCGTAAAACTTTACACACACATCAGGCCGAGCAAATTTATCAATATTTTATACGTTAGTTGTGCAGCTTTTTTGAAATGGCTCGCCATGGCCCTCGAGAAATGTTCAAAAAAGCAGCCCTGATTGAGTGTTTCACCTCGCTTTTTGTAAATTTTATGGAGTACAGTGAACCCTCGGTTATCGCGGTTAATGGGGACCGAGACCACCCGCGAAAACTGAAAATCCGCGAAGTAGCGGCGCACCTTCAAAAATGCTTAAAAAAAATATACAATATATATAATAAATATATATATATATATATATATATATATATATATATATATATACGGGGAGAGAGAGAGTGAAATTCATTTTATAACAAAAAAACCAAATTATTATTAAAACGTATTATTTTTTTATTCCCCAGCCATTCTTTTTGTATTTATTTAATTACTCCGACTTTTACCTGCTGGTACGCCGTCCGGTGTGCCCTGTGAAATGAAAGGTGGCATTCTTTATTTATTTATTCATTTATTCATTCATAACTGACAGCCTCGCGCTCCGCTCGTGCCCGGGCGGAAGAGGTGCTCCAATTCGGCTTAACTGTGACACACGCCCGCCCTCCTCCCCCGGAACTTCCATTCGGTTAAACTTAGGGTCCGCTTGGCACCGCCCGTGCCCGGGGAAGGTGCTCCTCTTCGGCTTACTGTGACGCGAGCATGCCCTCCTCCTCCGGAGCTTCCATTCAGTTAAACTTAGGGGCCGCTTGGAACCGCCCGTGCCCGGGGAAGGTGCTCCTCTTCGGCTTACTGTGACGCGAGCATGCCCTCCTCCTCCGGAGCTTCCATTCGGTTAAACTTAGGGGCCGCTTGGAACCGCCCGTGCCCGGGGAAGGTGCTCCTCTTCGGCTTACTGTGACGCGAGCATGCCCTCCTCCTCCGGAGCTTCCATTCGGTTAAACTTAGGGGCTGCTTGGCACCGCCCGTGCCCGGGGAAGGTGCTCCTCTACGGCTTAACTGCCACGCACGCCGGCCGGAGCTCTGGTACGGTCCGAACCGCGCGAAACGTCGCCACCGATCGTGTCCGGGAGAACGTGCTCTTCTTCGTCCACTCTCCTCTTCGCCCACGCTCTTCTTCGGCGCACGCCGGCCGTCTAACCGCTCCAGCGCCCCGTCGTGCCGCTCGGCGAAACTACAATGCCCCCGAATATTTTTTAGACCCGCGAAGCACTGAACCCGCGAAAGGTGAACCGCGAAGTAGCGAGGGTTCACTGTATGTATAAGACCAAGACCTACAAAAAAGTCTCTTGGAGCAATGAGCTAGGTTTTACAGGAAGTCGGCCATTTTGAATTTACTTAAAAGGGGGCGGGTCACCACAATGGACTTTGTGTAGAAATTATTATTGGGGCCCGAGCAGTGACGGCGGCGAGGTCCCTATTGTTTTTGTAGAAATTATTATTAGGGCCTGAGCAGCGACCGCTACGAGGTCCCCATTGTTTTTGTGGAAATTATTATTATTTTTATTATTATTATTATTAGGGCCCGAGCAGTGACCGCTGCGAGGTCCCTATTGTTTTTCTAGAAATTGTTATTAGGGCCCGAGCTGCGACGGCTGCGAGGTCCCTATTGTTTTTGTAGAAAATATTATTACTTTTATTATTATTAATATTATTATTATTATTATTAGGGCCTGAGCAGCGACCGCTGCGAAGTCCCTATTGTTTTTGTAGAAATTATTATTATTATTATTTTTCCGATTGTTCGATCGCATTTTTGACCCCCGAAACATGCACAAAAACTCACAAAACTTGGCAGTCTCATCGGGAATGGCGAAAAATTTGATATTTTAACGTCTAATATGAACAGGAAGTGAGTTATGAATTTTTGAAAGTCCGACTTTTGCCCTTTTTTGCATGTTTACAGGGGTCATTCTTTTGCACCCTGATCCTAAAGGCTTCATCTGATTGCCTTAAAATTCTGTCTGTAGCATCTGAAGACCTGGGACAAACACTGGGGCTAAAATTTTTTGTTTCCGAAATACTATATGACGGGGGCGGGGCTTCAAAGTTTTCACTTAAGATTTCCTTCGCCGCAATGGACAAAATGCTTAATAACTCTCCTGCACATGCTGCTAAAAATCCAAAACTTCACATGTACATAAAAAGTCTGTACCTGAAGACATCTATATGTTTATATTCAGTTATACACCTTGCGCCAATCAATATCATTTTTTACATTTTGACGTACTGCACGGTGCCCTTTTAACGAATCTGATTGAAAATTGGCTAGAAAAGACTCAAGACATTGATCTTACTCTATCCCTATTTTTGTGACTTTCCTTCGAAGGGCGTGGCTATTACGGTGCCGCAGAGTCTGATTATTCTCCGTGGCAACAAAAGTTCCTGCAAAATGATTCAGATGATCCATCTTCTCGAAATTTTTCACATTTGAGGATATTCAGGCCCTGAAGACGGCTGCCAACTTATTTTTGATCGCAGTGGTAGCGCCACCAACTGGTTAAAACAAATACAAATTATTTTCGTTGATGTTTTTCTCCGGGCAGGTGAACAAAATCTACCTTATATTTGCTCGGATGAGTGTTTAGGCCTTGAGCATGTCACAATACGAAAGTCTTTCGCCTTCTTCAGAGTGTCACATGATGCTGTCTTGTGACCCGTCTTTATCAGCTGATGTTCCATGAGGGCGTGACTTACCTGTCACAAGAATGAAGGCAAGTCACGCCCCCCGCTGTCCGTTCACTCCGCCAAGATGCTGGTCCAGGTGGTAGAGAGGATGAAGGCTCCCTTGTCTCTGTTCATGGTTTTTATGCCTCGCTTGCAGATCTCAATGGCCTCTCTGATCCAGCGCTGTTGTTTGTTCTCTTCTGTGCGGATGACCCTGCCCTTCTCCCGGTCCATGATGTGGTTTTCCCTTTTGCAGTGGTCAGTGATTGCTGATTTGTAATGTTCATGTTGTGCTTGTTCTTTTACTGCTCTGATTTTTCATTTTTTTGACAGGTAAGTCACACCCTCATGGAACATCAGCTGATAAAGACGGGTCTCAAGACACCATCATGCGACACTCTGAAGAAGGCGAAAGACTCGCCGAAACATGTCAGGTAAAAAATTAACCTAAAACATAATTGTCTGCTTTTAATGAATCAGTCAAATATCAATAATAAGAAGACAAAATGAACCTAATACAAATAAATGAATGCTTAATAACTCCCCTGCACATGCTCCTAAAAATCCAAACCTTCACCTGTAAATAAAACGTCCCGACCTGAAGACATCTTAATGTTATTATTTTGTTATACACACAGTGCCGCCAAGTGGAATCAAAAATTTGTTTTTATTTTAATTTTCACGTACTGCACGGTGCCCTTTTGACGAATCCGACTGAAAATTTGTCAGAAAAGACTCAAGACAATGATCTTACTCTCTGCCGAATTTTGTGACGTTTTGGCAAAAGGCGTGGCTATTAAGGTGCTGAAAAGTCCGATTGTACTTTGTGGCAACAAAAGCTCCGGCAACATGACTCAGATGATCCTATCTTCTCGAAGTTGTACACATTTGAGGATACTTCAGCCCTGAAGACATCTACCAACTTATTTTACATCGTAGTAGTAGCGCCACCAACTGGTAAAAGCTAATACAAGTTATTTTCTTGGATGTTTTTCTCCGTGCAACTCAACAAGGTCGCCCTCATATATGCTCGGATGACTGTTTCGGCCATGAGGATGTCACAATACGAAATTCGTGATTTTTCGTGAAAAGTTGTGGGAGTGGCATTGCACTGTTCGGCAATAAAACAAAGCTGATTATGAGGTTCTAAATATGAACGACAACTCGTAAAACTTTACACACACATCAGGCCGAGCAAATTTATCAATATTTTATAAGTTAGTTGTGCAGCTTTTTTGAAATGGCTCGCCATGGCCCTCGAGAAATGTTAAAAAAAAGCAGCTCTGGTTGAGTGTTCACCTCGCTTTTTGTAAATTTTATGGAGTACAGTGAACCCTCGGTTATCGCGGTTAATGGGGACCGAGACCACCCGCGAAAACTGAAAATCCGCGAAGTAGCGGCGCACCTTCAAAAATGCTTAAAAAAAATATACAATATATATAATAAATATATATATATATATATATATATATATATATATATATATATATATATATATATATATATATATATATATACGGGGAGAGAGAGAGTGAAATTCATTTTACAACAAAAAAACCAAATTATTATTAAAACGTATTATTTTTTTATTCCCCAGCCATTCTTTTCGTATTTATTTAATTACTCCGACTTTTACCTGCTGGTACGCCGTCCGGTGTGCCCTGTGAAATGAAAGGTGGCATTCTTTATTTATTTATTCATTTATTCATTCATAACTGACAGCCTCGCGCTCCGCTCGTGCCCGGGCGGAAGAGGTGCTCCAATTCGGCTTAACTGTGACACACGCCCGCCCTCCTCCCCCGGAACTTCCATTCGGTTAAACTTAGGGGCCGCTTGGCACCGCCCGTGCCCGGGGAAGGTGCTCCTCTTCGGCTTACTGTGACGCGAGCATGCCCTCCTCCTCCGGAGCTTCCATTCAGTTAAACTTAGGGGCCGCTTGGAACCGCCCGTGCCCGGGGAAGGTGCTCCTCTTCGGCTTACTGTGACGCGAGCATGCCCTCCTCCTCCGGAGCTTCCATTCGGTTAACCTTAGGGGCCGCTTGGAACCGCCCGTGCCCGGGGAAGGTGCTCCTCTTCGGCTTACTGTGACGCGAGCATGCCCTCCTCCTCCGGAGCTTCCATTCGGTTAAACTTAGGGGCCGCTTGGCACCGCCCGTGCCCGGGGAAGGTGCTCCTCTACGGCTTAACTGCCACGCACGCCGGCCGGAGCTCTGGTACGGTCCGAACCGCGCGAAACGTCGCCACCGATCGTGTCCGGGAGAACGTGCTCTTCTTCGTCCACTCTCCTCTTCGCCCACGCTCTTCTTCGGCGCACGCCGGCCGTCTAACCGCTCCAGCGCCCCGTCGTGCCGCTCGGCGAAACTACAATGCCCCCGAATATTTTTTAGACCCGCGAAGCACTGAACCCGCGAAAGGTGAACCGCGAAGTAGCGAGGGTTCACTGTATGTATAAGACCAAGACCTACAAAAAAGTCTCTTGGAGCAATGAGCTAGGTTTTACAGGAAGTCGGCCATTTTGAATTTACTTAAAAGGGGGCGGGTCACCACAATGGACTTTGTGTAGAAATTATCATTGGGGCCCGAGCAGCGACGGCGGCGAGGTCCCTATTGTTTTTGTAGAAATTATTATTAGGGCCTGAGCAGCGACCGCTACGAGGTCCCCATTGTTTTTGTGGAAATTATTATTATTTTTATTATTATTATTATTAGGGCCCGAGCAGTGACCGCTGCGAGGTCCCTATTGTTTTTCTAGAAATTGTTATTAGGGCCCGAGCTGCGACGGCTGCGAGGTCCCTATTGTTTTTGTAGAAAATATTATTACTTTTATTATTATTAATATTATTATTATTATTATGAGGGCCTGAGCAGCGACCGCTGCGAAGTCCCTATTGTTTTTGTAGAAATTATTATTATTATTATTTTTCCGATTGTTCGATCGCATTTTTGACCCCGAAACATGCACAAAAACTCACCAAACTTGGCAGTCTCATCGGGCATGGCGAAAAATTTGATATTTTAACGTCTAATATGAACAGGAAGTGAGTTATGAATTTTTGAAAGTCCGACTTTTGCCCTTTTTTGCATGTTTACAGGGGTCATTCTTTTGCACCCTGATCCTAAAGGCTTCATCTGATTGCCTTAAAATTCTGTCTGTAGCATCTGAAGACCTGGGACAAACACTGGGGCTAAAATTTTTTGTTTCCGAAATACTATATGACGGGGGCGGGGCTTCAAAGTTTTCACTTAAGATTTCCTTCGCCGCAATGGACAAAATGCTTAATAACTCTCCTGCACATGCTGCTAAAAATCCAAAACTTCACATGTACATAAAAAGTCTGTACCTGAAGACATCTATATGTTTATATTCAGTTATACACCTTGCGCCAATCAATATCATTTTTTACATTTTGACGTACTGCACGGTGCCCTTTTAACGAATCTGATTGAAAATTGGCTACAAAAGACTCAAGACATTGATCTTACTCTATCCCTATTTTTGTGACTTTCCTTCGAAGGGCGTGGCTATTACGGTGCCGCAGAGTCTGATTATTCTCCGTGGCAACAAAAGTTCCTGCAAAATGATTCAGATGATCCATCTTCTCGAAATTTTTCACATTTGAGGATATTCAGGCCCTGAAGACGGCTGCCAACTTATTTTTGATCGCAGTGGTAGCGCCACCAACTGGTTAAAACAAATACAAATTATTTTCGTTGATGTTTTTCTCCGGGCAGGTGAACAAAATCTACCTTATATTTGCTCGGATGAGTGTTTAGGCCTTGAGCATGTCACAATACGAAAGTCTTTCGCCTTCTTCAGAGTGTCACATGATGCTGTCTTGTGACCCGTCTTTATCAGCTGATGTTCCATGAGGGCGTGACTTACCTGTCACAAGAATGAAGGCAAGTCACGCCCCCCGCTGTCCGTTCACTCCGCCAAGATGCTGGTCCAGGTGGTAGAGAGGATGAAGGCTCCCTTGTCTCTGTTCATGGTTTTTATGCCTCGCTTGCAGATCTCAATGGCCTCTCTGATCCAGCGCTGTTGTTTGTTCTCTTCTGTGCGGATGACCCTGCCCTTCTCCCGGTCCATGATGTGGTTTTCCCTTTTGCAGTGGTCAGTGATTGCTGATTTGTAATGTTCATGTTGTGCTTGTTCTTTTACTGCTCTGATTTTTTTCATTTTTTTGACAGGTAAGTCACACCCTCATGGAACATCAGCTCAAGACACCATCATGCGACACTCTGAAGAAGGCGAAAGACTCGCCGAAACATGTCAGGTAAAAAATTAACCTAAAACATAATTGTCTGCTTTTAATGAATCAGTCAAATATCAATAATAAGAAGACAAAATGAACCTAATACAAATAAATGAATGCTTAATAACTCCCCTGCACATGCTCCTAAAAATCCAAACCTTCACCTGTAAATAAAACGTCCCGACCTGAAGACATCTTAATGTTATTATTTTGTTATACACACAGTGCCGCCAAGTGGAATCAAAAATTTGTTTTTATTTTAATTTTCACGTACTGCACGGTGCCCTTTTGACGAATCCGACTGAAAATTTGTCAGAAAAGACTCAAGACAATGATCTTACTCTCTGCCGAATTTTGTGACGTTTTGGCAAAAGGCGTGGCTATTAAGGTGCTGAAAAGTCCGATTGTACTTTGTGGCAACAAAAGCTCCGGCAACATGACTCAGATGATCCTATCTTCTCGAAGTTGTACACATTTGAGGATACTTCAGCCCTGAAGACATCTACCAACTTATTTTACATCGTAGTAGTAGCGCCACCAACTGGTAAAAGCTAATACAAGTTATTTTCTTGGATGTTTTTCTCCGTGCAACTCAACAAGGTCGCCCTCATATATGCTCGGATGACTGTTTCGGCCATGAGGATGTCACAATACGAAATTCGTGATTTTTCGTGAAAAGTTGTGGGAGTGGCATTGCACTGTTCGGCAATAAAACAAAGCTGATTATGAGGTTCTAAATATGAACGACAACTCGTAAAACTTTACACACACATCAGGCCGAGCAAATTTATCAATATTTTATAAGTTAGTTGTGCAGCTTTTTTGAAATGGCTCGCCATGGCCCTCGAGAAATGTTAAAAAAAAGCAGCTCTGGTTGAGTGTTTCACCTCGCTTTTTGTAAATTTTATGGAGTACAGTGAACCCTTGGTTATCGCGGTTAATGGGGACCGAGACCACCCGCGAAAACTGAAAATCCGCGAAGTAGCGGCGCACCTTCAAAAATGCTTAAAAAAAATATACAATATATATAATAAATATATAAATATATATATATATATATATATATATATATATATATATATACGGGGAGAGAGAGAGTTAAATTCATGTTATAACAAAAAAACCAAATTATTATTAAAACGTATTATTTTTTTATTCCCCAGCCATTCTTTTTGTATTTATTTAATTACTCCGACTTTTACCTGCTGGTACGCCGTCCGGTGTGCCCTGTGAAATGAAAGGTAGCATTCTTTATTTATTTATTCATTTATTCATTCATAACTGACAGCCTCGCGCTCCGCTCGTGCCCGGGCAGAAGAGGTGCTCCAATTTGGCTTAACTGTGACACACGCCCGTCCTCCTCCCCCGGAGCTTCCATTCGGTTAAACTTAGGGGCCGCTTGGCACCGCCCGTGCCCGGGGAAGATGCTCCTCTTCGGCTTACTGTGACGCGAGCATGCCCTCCTCCTCCGGAGCTTCCATTCGGTTAAACTTAGGGGCCGCTTGGAACCGCCCGTGCCCGGGGAAGGTGCTCCTCTTCGGCTTACTGTGACGCGAGCATGCCCTCCTCCTCCGGAGCTTCCATTCGGTTAAACTTAGGGGCCGCTTGGAACCGCCCGTGCCCGGGGAAGGTGCTCCTCTTCGGCTTACTGTGACGCGAGCATGCCCTCCTCCTCCGGAGCTTCCATTCGGTTAAACTTAGGGGCCGCTTGGCACCGCCCGTGCCCGGGGAAGGTGCTCCTCTACGGCTTAACTGCCACGCACGCTGGCCGGAGCTCTGGTACGGTCCGAACCGCGCGAAACGTCGCCACCGATCGTGTCCGGGGGAACGTGCTCTTCTTCGTCCACTCTCCTCTTCGCCCACGCTCTTCTTCGGCGCACGCCGGCCGTCTAACCGCTCCAGCGCCCCGTCGTGCCGCTCGGCGAAACTACAATGCCCCCGAATATTTTTTAGACCCGCGAAGCACTGAACCCGCGAAAGGTGAACCGCGAAGTAGCGAGGGTTCACTGTATGTATAAGACCAAGACCTACAAAAAAGTCTCTTGGAGCAATGAGCTAGGTTTTACAGGAAGTCGGCCATTCTGAATTTACTTAAAAGGGGGCGGGTCACCACAATGGACTTTGTGTAGAAATTATTATTGGGGCCCGAGCAGCGACGGCGGCGAGGTCCCTATTGTTTTTGTAGAAATTATTATTAGGGCCTGAGCAGCGACCGCTACGAGGTCCCCATTGTTTTTGTGGAAATTATTATTATTTTTATTATTATTATTATTAGGGCCCGAGCAGTGACCGCTGCGAGGTCCCTATTGTTTTTCTAGAAATTGTTATTAGGGCCCGAGCTGCGACGGCTGCGAGGTCCCTATTGTTTTTGTAGAAAATATTATTACTTTTATTATTATTAATATTATTATTATTATTATTAGGGCCTGAGCAGCGACCGCTGCGAAGTCCCTATTGTTTTTGTAGAAATTATTATTATTATTATTTTTCCGATTGTTCGATCGCATTTTTGACCCCGAAACATGCACAAAAACTCACCAAACTTGGCAGTCTCATCGGGCATGGCGAAAAATTTGATATTTTAACGTCTAATATGAACAGGAAGTGAGTTATGAATTTTTGAAAGTCCGACTTTTGCCCTTTTTTGCATGTTTACAGGGGTCATTCTTTTGCACCCTGATCCTAAAGGCTTCATCTGATTGCCTTAAAATTCTGTCTGTAGCATCTGAAGACCTGGGACAAACACTGGGGCTAAAATTTTTGTTTCCGAAATACTATATGACGGGGGCGGGGCTTCAAAGTTTTCACTTAAGATTTCCTTCGCCGCAATGGACAAAATGCTTAATAACTCTCCTGCACATGCTGCTAAAAATCCAAAACTTCACATGTACATAAAAAGTCTGTACCTGAAGACATCTATATGTTTATATTCAGTTATACACCTTGCGCCAATCAATATCATTTTTTACATTTTGACGTACTGCACGGTGCCCTTTTAACGAATCTGATTGAAAATTGGCTACAAAAGACTCAAGACATTGATCTTACTCTATCCCTATTTTTGTGACTTTCCTTCGAAGGGCGTGGCTATTACGGTGCCGCAGAGTCTGATTATTCTCCGTGGCAACAAAAGTTCCTGCAAAATGATTCAGATGATCCATCTTCTCGAAATTTTTCACATTTGAGGATATTCAGGCCCTGAAGACGGCTGCCAACTTATTTTTGATCGCAGTGGTAGCGCCACCAACTGGTTAAAACAAATACAAATTATTTTCGTTGATGTTTTTCTCCGGGCAGGTGAACAAAATCTACCTTATATTTGCTCGGATGAGTATTTAGGCCTTGAGCATGTCACAATACAATACACAATACAAGTCTTTCGCCTTCTTCAGAGTGTCACATGATGCTGTCTTGTGACCCGTCTTTATCAGCTGATGTTCCATGAGGGCGTGACTTACCTGTCACAAGAATGAAGGCAAGTCACGCCTCCCGCTGTCCGTTCACTCCGCCAAGATGCTGGTCCAGGTGGTAGAGAGGATGAAGGCTCCCTTGTCTCTGTTCATGGTTTTTATGCCTCGCTTGCAGATCTCAATGGCCTCTCTGATCCAGCGCTGTTGTTTGTTCTCTTCTGTGCGGATGACCCTGCCCTTCTCCCGGTCCATGATGTGGTTTTCCCTTTTGCAGTGGTCAGTGATTGCTGATTTGTAATGTTCATGTTGTGCTTGTTCTTTTACTGCTCTGATTTTTTTCATTTTTTTGACAGGTAAGTCACACCCTCATGGAACATCAGCTCAAGACACCATCATGCGACACTCTGAAGAAGGCGAAAGACTCGCCGAAACATGTCAGGTAAAAAATTAACCTAAAACATAATTGTCTGCTTTTAATGAATCAGTCAAATATCAATAATAAGAAGACAAAATGAACCTAATACAAATAAATGAATGCTTAATAACTCCCCTGCACATGCTCCTAAAAATCCAAACCTTCACCTGTAAATAAAACGTCCCGACCTGAAGACATCGTAATGTTATTATTTTGTTATACACACAGTGCCGCCAAGTGGAATCAAAAATTTGTTTTTATTTTAATTTTCACGTACTGCACGGTGCCCTTTTGACGAATCCGACTGAAAATTAGTCAGAAAAGACTCAAGACAATGATCTTACTCTCTGCCGAATTTCTTGACGTTTTGGCAAAAGGCGTGGCTATTAAGGTGCTGAAAAGTCCGATTGTACTCTGTGGCAACAAAAGCTCCGGCAACATGACTCAGATGATCCTATCTTCTCGAAGTTGTACACATTTGAGGATACTTCAGCCCTGAAGACATCTACCAACTTATTTTACATCGTAGTAGTAGCGCCACCAACTGGTAAAAGCTAATACAAGTTATTTTCTTGGATGTTTTTCTCCGTGCAACTCAACAAGGTCGCCCTCATATATGCTCGGATGACTGTTTCGGCCATGAGGATGTCACAATACGAAATTCGTCCTTTTTCGTGAAAAGTTGTGGGAGTGGCATTACACTGTTCGGCAATAAAACAAAGCTGATTATGAGGTTCTAAATATGAACGACAACTCGTAAAACTTTACACACACATCAGGCCGAGCAAATTTATCAATATTTTATACGTTAGTTGTGCAGCTTTTTTGAAATGGCTCGCCATGGCCCTCGAGAAATGTTAAAAAAAGCAGCTCTGGTTGAGTGTTTCACCTCGCTTTTTGTAAATTTTATGGAGTACAGTGAACCCTCGGTTATCGCGGTTAATGGGGACCGAGACCACCCGCGAAAACTGAAAATCCGCGAAGTAGCGGCGCACCTTCAAAAATGCTTAAAAAAAATATACAATATATATAATAAATATATATATATATATATATATATATATATATATATATATATATATACGGGGAGAGAGAGAGTGAAATTCATGTTATAACAAAAAAAACAAATTATTATTAAAACGTATTATTTTTTTATTCCCCAGCCATTCTTTTAGTATTTATTTAATTACTCCGACTTTTACCTGCTGGTACGCCGTCCGGTGTGCCCTGTGAAATGAAAGGTGGCATTCTTTATTTATTTATTCATTTATTCATTCATAACTGACAGCCTCGCGCTCCGCTCGTGCCCGGGCAGAAGAGGTGCTCCAATTTGGCTTAACTGTGACACACGCCCGCCCTCCTCCCCCGGAGCTTCCATTCGGTTAAACTTAGGGGCCGCTTGGCACCGCCCGTGCCGGGGGAAGGTGCTCCTCTTCGGCTTACTGTGACGCGAGCATGCCCTCCTCCTCCGGAGCTTCCATTCGGTTAAACTTAGGGGCCGCTTGGAACCGCCCGTGCCCGGGGAAGGTGCTCCTCTACGGCTTAACTGCCACGCACGCCGGCCGGAGCTCTGGTACGGTCCGAACCGCGCGAAACGTCGCCACCGATCGTGTCCGGGGGAACGTGCTCTTCTTCGTCCACTCTCCTCTTCGCCCACGCTCTTCTTCGGCGCACGCCGGCCGTCTAACCGCTCCAGCGCCCCGTCGTGCCGCTCTGCGAAACTACAATGCCCCCGAATATTTTTTAGACCCGCGAAGCACTGAACCCGCGAAAGGTGAACCGCGAAGTAGCGAGGGTTCACTGTATGTATAAGACCAAGACCTACAAAAAAGTCTCTTGGAGCAATGAGCTAGGTTTTACAGGAAGTCGGCCATTTTGAATTTACTTAAAAGGGGGCGGGTCACCACAATGGACTTTGTGTAGAAATTATTATTGGGGCCCGAGCAGCGACCGCGGCGAGGTCCCTATTGTTTTTGTAGAAAACATTATTACTTTTATTATTATTATTATTATTATTATTAGGGCCTGAGCAGCGACCGCTGCGAAGTCCCTATTGTTTTTGTAGAAATTATTATTATTATTATTTTTCCGATTGTTCGATCGCATTTTTGACCCCCGAAACATGCACAAAAACTCACCAAACTTGGCAGTCTCATCGGGCATGGCGAAAAATTTGATATTTTAACGTCTAATATGAACAGGAAGTGAGTTATGAATTTTTGAAAGTCCGACTTTTGCCCTTTTTTGCATGTTTACAGGGGTCATTCTTTTGCACCCTGATCCTAAAGGCTTCATCTGATTGCCTTAAAATTCTGTCTGTAGCATCTGAAGACCTGGGACAAACACTGGGGCTAAAACTTTTTGTTTCCGAAATACTATATGACGGGGGCGGGGCTTCAAAGTTTTCACTTAAGATTTCCTTCGCCGCAATGGACAAAATGCTTAATAACTCTCCTTCACATGCTGCTAAAAATCCAAAACTTCACATGTACATAAAGAGTCTGTACCTGAAGACATCGACATGTTTATATTCAGTTATACACCTTGCGCCAATCAATATCATTTTTTACATTTTGACGTACTGCATGGTACCCTTTTAACGAATCCGATTGAAAATTGGCTAGAAAAGACTCAAGACATTGATCTTACTCTATCCCTATTTTTATGACTTTCCTTCAAAGGGCGTGGCTATTACGGTGCCGCAGAGTCTGATTATTCTCCGTGGCAACAAAAGTTCCTGCAAAATGATTCAGATGATCCATCTTCTGGAAATCTTTCACATTTGAGGATATTCAGGCCCTGAAGACGGCTGCCAACTTATTTTTGATCGCAGTGGTAGCGCCACCAACTGGTTAAAACAAATACAAATTATTTTCGTTGATGTTTTTCTCCGGGCAGGTGAACAAAATCTACCTTATATTTGCTCGGATGAGTGTTTAGGCCTTGAGCATGTCACAATACAAAAGTCTTTCGCCTTCTTCAGAGTGTCACATGATGCTGTCTTGTGACCCGTCTTTATCAGCTGATGTTCCATGAGGGCGTGACTTACCTGTCACAAGAATGAAGGCAAGTCACGCCCCCCGCTGTCCGTTCACTCCGCCAAGATGCTGGTCCAGGTGGTAGAGAGGATGAAGGCTCCCTTGTCTCTGTTCATGGTTTTTATGCCTCGCTTGCAGATCTCAATGGCCTCTCTGATCCAGCGCTGTTGTTTGTTCTCTTCTGTGCGGATGACCCTGCCCTTCTCCCGGTCCATGATGTGGTTTTCCCTTTTGCAGTGGTCAGTGATTGCTGATTTGTAATGTTCATGTTGTGCTTGTTCTTTTACTGCTCTGATTTTTTCATTTTTTTGACAGGTAAGTCACACCCTCATGGAACATCAGCTGATAAAGACGGGTCTCAAGACACCATCATGCGACACTCTGAAGAAGGCGAAAGACTCGCCGAAACATGTCAGGTAAAAAATTAACCTAAAACATAATTGTCTGCTTTTAATGAATCAGTCAAATATCAATAATAAGAAGACAAAATGAACCTAATACAAATAAATGAATGCTTAATAACTCCCCTGCACATGCTCCTAAAAATCCAAACCTTCACCTGTAAATAAAACGTCCCGACCTGAAGACATCTTAATGTTATTATTTTGTTATACACACAGTGCCGCCAAGTGGAATCAAAAATTTTTTTTTATTTTAATTTTCACGTACTGCACGGTGCCCTTTTGACGAATCCGACTGAAAATTAGTCAGAAAAGACTCAAGACAATGATCTTACTCTCTGCCGAATTTTGTGACGTTTTGGCAAAAGGCGTGGCTATTAAGGTGCTGAAAAGTCCGATTGTACTCTGTGGCAACAAAAGCTCCGGCAACATGACTCAGATGATCCTATCTTCTCGAAGTTGTACACATTTGAGGATACTTCAGCCCTGAAGACATCTACCAACTTATTTTACATCGTAGTAGTAGCGCCACCAACTGGTAAAAGCTAATACAAGTTATTTTCTTGGATGTTTTTCTCCGTGCAACTCAACAAGGTCGCCCTCATATATGCTCGGATGACTGTTTCGGCCATGAGGATGTCACAATACGAAATTAGTCCTTTTTCGTGAAAAGTTGTGGGAGTGGCATTGCACTGTTCGGCAATAAAACAACGCTGATTATGAGGTTCTAAATATGAACGACAACTCGTGAAACTTTACACACACATCAGGCCGAGCAAATTTATCAATATTTTATACGTTAGTTGTGCAGCTTTTTTGAAATGGCTCGCCATGGCCCTCGAGAAATGTTTTAAAAAAAGCAGCTCTGGTTGAGTGTTTCACCTCGCTTTTTGTAAATTTTATGGAGTACAGTGAACCCTCGGTTATCGCGGTTAATGGGGACCGAGACCACCCGCGAAAACTGAAAATCCGCGAAGTAGCGGCGCACCTTCAAAAATGCTTAAAAAAAATATACAATATATATAATAAATATATATATATATATATATATATATATATATATATATATACGGGAAGAGAGAGAGTGAAATTCATGTTATAACAAAAAAAACTAATTATTATTAAAACGTATTATTTTTTTATTCCCCAGCCATTCTTTTTGTATTTATTTAATTACTCCGACTTTTACCTGCTGGTACGCCGTCCGGTGTGCCCTGTGAAATGAAAGGTGGCATTCTTTATTTATTTATTCATTTATTCATTCATAACTGACAGCCTCGCGCTCCGCTCGTGCCCGGGCAGAAGAGGTGCTCCAATTTGGCTTAACTGTGACACACGCCCGCCCTCCTCCCCCGGAGCTTCCATTCGGTTAAACTTAGGGGCCGCTTGGCACCGCCCGTGCCCGGGGAAGGTGCTCCTCTTCGGCTTACTGTGACGCGAGCATGCCCTCCTCCTCCGGAGCTTCCATTCGGTTAAACTTAGGGGCCGCTTGGAACCGCCCGTGCCCGGGGAAGGTGCTCCTCTTCGGCTTACTGTGACGCGAGCATGCCCTCCTCCTCCGGAGCTTCCATTCGGTTAAAGTTAGGGGCCGCTTGGCACCGCCCGTGCCCGGGGAAGGTGCTCCTCTACGGCTTAACTGCCACGCACGCTGGCCGGAGCTCTGGTACGGTCCGAACCGCGCGAAACGTCGCCACCGATCGTGTCCGGGGGAACGTGCTCTTCTTCGTCCACTCTCCTCTTCGCCCACGCTCTTCTTCGGCGCACGCCGGCCGTCTAACCGCTCCAGCGCCCCGTCGTGCCGCTCGGCGAAACTACAATGCCCCCGAATATTTTTTAGACCCGCGAAGCACTGAACCCGCGAAAGGTGAACCGCGAAGTAGCGAGGGTTCACTGTATGTATAAGACCAAGACCTACAAAAAAGTCTCTTGGAGCAATGAGCTAGGTTTTACAGGAAGTCGGCCATTTTGAATTTACTTAAAAGGGGGCGGGTCACCACAATGGACTTTGTGTAGAAATTATTATTGGGGCCCGAGCAGCGACCGCGGCGAGGTCCCTATTGTTTTTGTAGAAAATATTATTACTTTTATTATTATTATTATTATTATTATTAGGGCCTGAGCAGCGACCGCTGCGAAGTCCCTATTGTTTTTGTAGAAATTATTATTATTATTATTTTTCCGATTGTTCGATCGCATTTTTGACCCCCGAAACATGCACAAAAACTCACCAAACTTGGCAGTCTCATCGGGCATGGCGAAAAATTTGATATTTTAACGTCTAATATGAACAGGAAGTGAGTTATGAAATTTTGAAAGTCCGACTTTTGCCCTTTTTTGCATGTTTACAGGGGTCATTCTTTTGCACCCTGTTCCTAAAGGCTTCATCTGATTGCCTTAAAATTCTGTCTGTAGCATCTGAAGACCTGGCACAAACACTGGGGCTAAAATTTTTTGTTTCCGAAATACTATATGACGGGGGCGGGGCATCAAAGTTTTCACTTAAGATTTCCTTCGCCGCAATGGACAAAATGCTTAATAACTCTCCTGCACATGCTGCTAAAAATCCAAAACTTCACATGTACATAAAGAGTCTGTACCTGAAGACATCTATATGTTTATATTCAGTTATACACCTTGCGCCAATCAATATCATTTTTTACATTTTGACGTACTGCACGGTGCCCTTTTAACGAATCTGATTGAAAATTGGCTAGAAAAGACTCAAGACATTGATCTTACTCTATCCCTATTTTTGTGACTTTCCTTCGAAGGGCGTGGCTATTACGGTGCCGCAGAGTCTGATTATTCTCCGTGGCAACAAAAGTTCCTGCAAAATGATTCAGATGATCCATCTTCTCGAAATTTTTCACATTTGAGGATATTCAGGCCCTGAAGACGGCTGCCAACTTATTTTTGATCGCAGTGGTAGCGCCACCAACTGGTTAAAACAAATACAAATTATTTTCGTTGATTTTTTTCTCCGGGCAGGTTAACAAAATCTACCTTACATTTGCTCGGATGAGTGTTTAGGCCTTGAGGATGTCACAATACGAAAGTCTTTCGCCTTCTTCAGAGTGTCACATGATGGTGTCTTGTGGCCCGTCTTTATCAGCTGATGTTCCATGAGGGCGTGACTTACCTGTCACAAGAACGAAGGCAAGTCACGCCCCCCGCTGTCCGTTCACTCCGCCAAAATGCTGCTCCAGGTGGTAGAGAGGATGAAGGCTCCCTTGTCTCTGTTCATGGTTTTTATGCCTCGCTTGCAGATCTCAATGGCCTCTCTGATCCAGCGCTGTTGTTTGTTCTCTTCGGTGCGGATGACCCTGCCCTTCTCCCGGTCCATGATGTGGTTTTCCCTTTTGCAGTGGTCAGTGATTGCTGATTTGTAATGTTCATGTTGTGCTTGTTCTTTTACTGCTCTGATTTTTCATTTTTTTGACAGGTAAGTCACACCCTCATGGAACATCAGCTGATAAAGACGGGTCTCAAGACACCATCATGCGACACTCTGAAGAAGGCGAAAGACTCGCCGAAACATGTCAGGTAAAAAATTAACCTAAAACATAATTGTCTGCTTTTAATGAATCAGTCAAATATCAATAATAAGAAGACAAAATGAACCTAATACAAATAAATGAATGCTTAATAACTCCCCTGCACATGCTCCTAAAAATCCAAACCTTCACCTGTAAATAAAACGTCCCGACCTGAAGACATCTTAATGTTATTATTTTGTTATACACACAGTGCCGCCAAGTGGAATCAAAAATGTGTTTTTATTTTAATTTTCACGTACTGCACGGTGCCCTTTTGACGAATCCGACTGAAAATTAGTCAGAAAAGACTCAAGACAATGATCTTACTCTCTGCCGAATTTTGTGACGTTTTGGCAAAAGGCGTGGCTATTAAGGTGCTGAAAAGTCCGATTGTACTCTGTGGCAACAAAAGCTCCGGCAACATGACTCAGATGATCCTATCTTCTCGAAGTTGTACACATTTGAGGATACTTCAGCCCTGAAGACATCTACCAACTTATTTTACATCGTAGTAGTAGCGCCACCAACTGGTAAAAGCTAATACAAGTTATTTTCTTGGATGTTTTTCTCCGTGCAACTCAACAAGGTCGCCCTCATATATGCTCGGATGACTGTTTCGGCCATGAGGATGTCACAATACGAAATTCGTGATTTTTCGTGAAAAGTTGTGGGAGTGGCATTGCACTGTTCGGCAATAAAACAAAGCTGATTATGAGGTTCTAAATATGAACGACATCTCGTAAAACTTTACACACACATCAGGCCGAGCAAATTTATCAATATTTTATACGTTAGTTGTGCAGCTTTTTTGAAATGGCTCGCCATGGCCCTCGAGAAATGTTAAAAAAAAGCAGCTCTGGTTGAGTGTTTCACCTCGCTTTTTGTAAATTTTATGGAGTACAGTGAACCCTCGGTTATCGCGGTTAATGGGGACCGAGACCACCCGCGAAAACTGAAAATCCGCGAAGTAGCGGCGCACCTTCAAAAATGCTTAAAAAAAATATACAATATATATAATAAATATATAAATATATATATATATATATATATATATATATATATATATATATATATATATATATATATATATATATATATATATATATACGGGGAGAGAGAGAGTGAAATTCATGTTATAACAAAAAAACCAAATTATTATTAAAACGTATTATTTTTTTATTCCCCAGCCATTCTTTTTGTATTTATTTAATTACTCCGACTTTTACCTGCTGGTACGCCGTCCGGTGTGCCCTGTGAAATGAAAGGTGGCATTCTTTATTTATTTATTCATTCATAACTGACAGCCTCGCGCTCCGCTCGTGCCCGGGCAGAAGAGGTGCTCCAATTTGGCTTAACTGTGACACACGCCCGTCCTCCTCCCCCGGAGATTCCATTCGGTTAAACTTAGGGGCCGCTTGGCACCGCCCGTGCCCGGGGAAGGTGCTCCTCTTCGGCTTACTGTGACGCGAGCATGCCCTCCTCCTCCGGAGCTTCCATTCGGTTAAACTTAGGGGCCGCTTGGAACCGCCCGTGCCCGGGGAAGGTGCTCCTCTTTGGCTTACTGTGACGCGAGCATGCCCTCCTCCTCCGGAGCTTCCATTCGGTTAAACTTAGGGGCCGCTTGGCACCGCCCGTGCCCGGGGAAGGTGCTCCTCTACGGCTTAACTGCCACGCACGCTGGCCGGAGCTCTGGTACGGTCCGAACCGCGCGAAACGTCGCCACCGATCGTGTCCGGGGGAACGTGCTCTTCTTCGTCCACTCTCCTCTTCGCCCACGCTCTTCTTCGGCGCACGCCGGCCGTCTAACCGCTCCAGCGCCCCGTCGTGCCGCTCGGCGAAACTACAATGCCCCCGAATATTTTTTAGACCCGCGAAGCACTGAACCCGCGAAAGGTGAACCGCGAAGTAGCGAGGGTTCACTGTATGTATAAGACCAAGACCTACAAAAAAGTCTCTTGGAGCAATGAGCTAGGTTTTACAGGAAGTCGGCCATTTTGAATTTACTTAAAAGGGGGCGGGTCACCACAATGGACTTTGTGTAGAAATTATTATTGGGGCCCGAGCAGCGACGGCGGCGAGGTCCCTATTGTTTTTCTAGAAATTGTTATTAGGGCCCGAGCTGCGACGGCTGCGAGGTCCCTATTGTTTTTGTAGAAAATATTATTACTTTTATTATTATTATTATTATTATTATTAGGGCCTGAGCAGCGACCGCTGCGAAGTCCCTATTGTTTTTGTAGAAATTATTATTATTATTATTTTTCCGATTGTTCGATCGCATTTTTGACCCCCGAAACATGCACAAAAACTCACCAAACTTGGCAGTCTCATCGGGCATGGCGAAAAATTTGATATTTTAACGTCTAATATGAACAGGAAGTGAGTTATGAATTTTTGAAAGTCCGACTTTTGCCCTTTTTTGCATGTTTACAGGGGTCATTCTTTTGCACCCTGATCCTAAAGGCTTCATCTGATTGCCTTAAAATTCTGTCTGTAGCATCTGAAGACCTGGCACAAACACTGGGGCTAAAATTTTTTGTTTCCGAAATACTATATGACGGGGGCGGGGCATCAAAGTTTTCACTTAAGATTTCCTTCGCCGCAATGGACAAAATGCTTAATAACTCTCCTGCACATGCTGCTAAAAATCCAAAACTTCACATGTACATAAAGAGTCTGGACCTGAAGACATCTATATGTTTATATTCAGTTATACACCTTGCGCCAATCAATATCATTTTTTACATTTTGACGTACTGCACGGTGCCCTTTTAACGAATCTGATTGAAAATTGGCTAGAAAAGACTCAAGACATTGATCTTACTCTATCCCTATTTTTGTGACTTTCCTTCGAAGGGCGTGGGTATTACGGTGCCGCAGAGTCTGATTATTCTCCGTGGCAACAAAAGTTCCTGCAAAATGATTCAGATGATCCATCTTCTCGAAATTTTTCACATTTGAGGATATTCAGGCCCTGAAGACGGCTGCCAACTTATTTTTGATCGCAGTGGTAGCACCACCAACTGGTTAAAACAAATACAAATTATTTTCGTTGATTTTTTTCTCCGGGCAGGTTAACAAAATCTACCTTACATTTGCTCGGATGAGTGTTTAGGCCTTGAGGATGTCACAATACGAAAGTCTTTCGCCTTCTTCAGAGTGTCACATGATGGTGTCTTGTGGCCCGTCTTTATCAGCTGATGTTCCATGAGGGCGTGACTTACCTGTCACAAGAACGAAGGCAAGTCACGCCCCCCGCTGTCCGTTCACTCCGCCAAAATGCTGCTCCAGGTGGTAGAGAGGATGAAGGTTCCCTTGTCTCTGTTCATGGTTTTTATGCCTCGCTTGCAGATCTCAATGGCCTCTCTGATCCAGCGCTGTTGTTTGTTCTCTTCTGTGCGGATGACCCTGCCCTTCTCCCGGTCCATGATGTGGTTTTCCCTTTTGCAGTGGTCAGTGATTGCTGATTTGTAATGTTCATGTTGTGCTTGTTCTTTTACTGCTCTGATTTTTTAATTTTTTTGACAGGTAAGTCACACCCTCATGGAACATCAGCTGATAAAGACTGGTCTCAAGACACCATCATGCGACACTCTGAAGAAGGCGAAAGACTCGCCGAAACATGTCAGGTAAAAAATTAACCTAAAACATAAATGTCTGCTTTTAATGAATCAGTCAAATATCAATAATAAGAAGACAAAATGAACCTAATACAAATAAATGAATGCTTAATAACTCCCCTGCACATGCTCCTAAAAATCCAAACCTTCACCTGTAAATAAAACGTCCCGACCTGAAGACATCTTAATGTTATTATTTTGTTATACACACAGTGCCGCCAAGTGGAATCAAAAATTTGTTTTTATTTTAATTTTCACGTACTGCACGGTGCCCTTTTGACGAATCCGACTGAAAATTAGTCAGAAAAGACTCAAGACAATGATCTTACTCTCTGCCGAATTTTGTGACGTTTTGGCAAAAGGCGTGGCTATTAAGGTGCTGAAAAGTCCGATTGTACTTTGTGGCAACAAAAGCTCCGGCAACATGACTCAGATGATCCTATCTTCTCGAAGTTGTACACATTTGAGGATACTTCAGCCCTGAAGACATCTACCAACTTATTTTACATCGTAGTAGTAGCGCCACCAACTGGTAAAAGCTAATACAAGTTATTTTCTTGGATGTTTTTCTCCGTGCAACTCAACATGGTCGCCCTCATATATGCTCGGATGACTGTTTCGGCCATGAGGATGTCACAATACGAAATTCATGATTTTTCGTGAAAAGTTGTGGGAGTGGCATTGCACTGTTCGGCAATAAAACAAAGCTGATTATGAGGTTCTAAATATGAACGACAACTCGTAAAACTTTACACACACATCAGGCCGAGCAAATTTATCAATATTTTATAAGTTAGTTGTGCAGCTTTTTTGAAATGGCTCGCCATGGCCCTCGAGAAATGTTAAAAAAAAGCAGCTCTGGTTGAGTGTTTCACCTCGCTTTTTGTAAATTTTATGGAGTACAGTGAACCCTCGGTTATCGCGGTTAATGGGGACCGAGACCACCCGCGAAAACTGAAAATCCGCGAAGTAGCGGCGCACCTTCAAAAATGCTTAAAAAAAATATACAATATATATAATAATATATATATATATATATATATATATATATATATATATATACGGGGAGAGAGAGAGTGAAATTCATTTTAGAACAAAAAAACCAAATTATTATTAAAACGTATTATTTTTTTATTCCCCAGCCATTCTTTTTGTATTTATTTAATTACTCCGACTTTTACCTGCTGGTACGCCGTCCGGTGTGCCCTGTGAAATGAAAGGTGGCATTCTTTATTTATTTATTCATTTATTCATTCATAACTGACAGCCTCGCGCTCCGCTCGTGCCCGGGCGGAAGAGGTGCTCCAATTCGGCTTAACTGTGACACACGCCCGCCCTCCTCCCCCGGAACTTCCATTCGGTTAAACTTAGGGGCCGCTTGGCACCGCCCGTGCCCGGGGAAGGTGCTCCTCTTCGGCTTACTGTGACGCGAGCATGCCCTCCTCCTCCGGAGCTTCCATTCAGTTAAACTTAGGGGCCGCTTGGAACCGCCCGTGCCCGGGGAAGGTGCTCCTCTTCGGCTTACTGTGACGCGAGCATGCCCTCCTCCTCCGGAGCTTCCATTCGGTTAAACTTAGGGGCCGCTTGGAACCGCCCGTGCCCGGGGAAGGTGCTCCTCTTCGGCTTACTGTGACGCGAGCATGCCCTCCTCCTCCGGAGCTTCCATTCGGTTAAACTTAGGGGCCGCTTGGCACCGCCCGTGCCCGGGGAAGGTGCTCCTCTACGGCTTAACTGCCACGCACGCCGGCCGGAGCTCTGGTACGGTCCGAACCGCGCGAAACGTCGCCACCGATCGTGTCCGGGAGAACGTGCTCTTCTTCGTCCACTCTCCTCTTCGCCCACGCTCTTCTTCGGCGCACGCCGGCCGTCTAACCGCTCCAGCGCCCCATTTGAGGATATTCAGGCCCTGAAGACGGCTGCCAACTTATTTTTGATCGCAGTGGTAGCGCCACCAACTGGTTAAAACAAATACAAATTATTTTCGCTCGGCGAAACTACAATGCCCCCGAATATTTTTTAGACCCGCGAAGCACTGAACCCGCGAAAGGTGAACCGCGAAGTAGCGAGGGTTCACTGTATGTATAAGACCAAGACCTACAAAAAAGTCTCTTGGAGCAATGAGCTAGGTTTTACAGGAAGTCGGCCATTTTGAATTTACTTAAAAGGGGGCGGGTCACCACAATGGACTTTGTGTAGAAATTATTATTGGGGCCCGAGCAGCGACGGCGGCGAGGTCCCTATTGTTTTTGTAGAAATTATTATTAGGGCCTGAGCAGCGACCGCTACGAGGTCCCCATTGTTTTTGTGGAAATTATTATTATTTTTATTATTATTATTATTAGGGCCCGAGCAGTGACCGCTGCGAGGTCCCTATTGTTTTTCTAGAAATTGTTATTAGGGCCCGAGCTGCGACGGCTGCGAGGTCCCTATTGTTTTTGTAGAAAATATTATTACTTTTATTATTATTAATATTATTATTATTATTATTAGGGCCTGAGCAGCGACCGCTGCGAAGTCCCTATTGTTTTTGTAGAAATTATTATTATTATTATTTTTCCGATTGTTCGATCGCATTTTTGACCCCCGAAACATGCACAAAAACTCACCAAACTTGGCAGTCTCATCGGGCATGGCGAAAAATTTGATATTTTAACGTCTAATATGAACAGGAAGTGAGTTATGAATTTTTGAAAGTCCGACTTTTGCCCTTTTTTGCATGTTTACAGGGGTCATTCTTTTGCACCCTGATCCTAAAGGCTTCATCTGATTGCCTTAAAATTCTGTCTGTAGCATCTGAAGACCTGGGACAAACACTGGGGCTAAAAGTTTTTGTTTCCGAAATACTATATGACGGGGGCGGGTCTTCAAAGTTTTCACTTAAGATTTCCTTCGCCGCAATGGACAAAATGCTTAATAACTCTCCTGCACATGCTGCTAAAAATCCAAAACTTCACATGTACATAAAAAGTCTGTACCTGAAGACATCTATATGTTTATATTCAGTTATACACCTTGCGCCAATCAATATCATTTTTTACATTTTGACGTACTGCACGGTGCCCTTTTAACGAATCTGATTGAAAATTGGCTAGAAAAGACTCAAGACATTGATCTTACTCTATCCCTATTTTTGTGACTTTCCTTCGAAGGGCGTGGCTATTACGGTGCCGCAGAGTCTGATTATTCTCAGTGGCAACAAAAGTTCCTGCAAAATGATTCAGATGATCCATCTTCTCGAAATTTTTCACATTTGAGGATATTCAGGCCCTGAAGACGGCTGCCAACTTATTTTTGATCGCAGTGGTAGCGCCACCAACTGGTTAAAACAAATACAAATTATTTTCGTTGATGTTTTTCTCCGGGCAGGTGAACAAAATCTACCTTATATTTGCTCGGATGAGTGTTTAGGCCTTGAGCATGTCACAATACGAAAGTCTTTCGCCTTCTTCAGAGTGTCACATGATGCTGTCTTGTGACCCGTCTTTATCAGCTGATGTTCCATGAGGGCGTGACTTACCTGTCACAAGAATGAAGGCAAGTCACGCCCCCCGCTGTCCGTTCACTCCGCCAAAATGCTGCTCCAGGTGGTAGAGAGGATGAAGGCTCCCTTGTCTCTGTTCATGGTTTTTATGCCTCGCTTGCAGATCTCAATGGCCTCTCTGATCCAGCGCTGTTGTTTGTTCTCTTCGGTGCGGATGACCCTGCCCTTCTCCCGGTCCATGATGTGGTTTTCCCTTTTGCAGTGGTCAGTGATTGCTGATTTGTAATGTTCATGTTGTGCTTGTTCTTTTACTGCTCTGATTTTTTCATTTTTTTGACAGGTAAGTCACACCCTCATGGAACATCAGCTGATAAAGACGGGTCTCAAGACACCATCATGCGACACTCTGAAGAAGGCAAAAGACTCGCCGAAACATGTCAGGTAAAAAATTAACCTAAAACATAATTGTCTGCTTTTAATGAATCAGTCAAATATCAATAATAAGAAGACAAAATGAACCTAATACAAATAAATGAATGCTTAATAACTCCCCTGCACATGCTCCTAAAAATCCAAACCTTCACCTGTAAATAAAACGTCCCGACCTGAAGACATCTTAATGTTATTATTTTGTTATACACACAGCGCCGCCAAGTGGAATCAAAAATTTGTTTTTATTTTAATTTTCACGTACTGCACGGTGCCCTTTTGACGAATCCGACTGAAAATTAGTCAGAAAAGACTCAAGACAATGATCTTACTTTCTGCCGAATTTTGTGACGTTTTGGCAAAAGGCGTGGCTATTACGGTGCTGAAAAGTCCGATTGTACTCTGTGGCAACAAAAGCTCCGGCAACATGACTCAGATGATCCTATCTTCTCGAAGTTGTACACATTTGAGGATACTTCAGCCCAGAAGACATCTACCAACTTATTTTACATCGTAGTAGTAGCGCCACCAACTGGTAAAAGCTAATACAAGTTATTTTCTTGGATGTTTTTCTCCGTGCAACTCAACAAGGTCGCCCTCATATATGCTCGGATGACTGTTTCGGCCATGAGGATGTCACAATACGAAATTAGTCCTTTTTCGTGAAAAGTTGTGGGAGTGGCATTGCACTGTTCGGCAATAAAACAACGCTGATTATGAGGTTCTAAATATGAACGACAACTCGTGAAACTTTACACACACATCAGGCCGAGCAAATTTATCAATATTTTATACGTTAGTTGTGCAGCTTTTTTGAAATGGCTCGCCATGGCCCTCGAGAAATGTTCAAAAAAGCAGCCCTGATTGAGTGTTTCACCTCGCTTTTTGTAAATTTTATGGAGTACAGTGAACCCTCGGTTATCGCGGTTAATGGGGACCGAGACCACCCGCGAAAACTGAAAATCCGCGAAGTAGCGGCGCACCTTCAAAAATGCTTAAAAAAAATATACAATATATATATATATAGATATATATATATATATATATATATATATATATACGGGGAGAGAGAGAGTGAAATTCATTTTATAACAAAAAAACCAAATTATTATTAAAACGTATTATTTTTTTATTCCCCAGCCATTCTTTTTGTATTTATTTAATTACTCCGACTTTTACCTGCTGGTACGCCGTCCGGTGTGCCCTGTGAAATGAAAGGTGGCATTCTTTATTTATTTATTCATTTATTCATTCATAACTGACAGCCTCGCGCTCCGCTCGTGCCCGGGCGGAAGAGGTGCTCCAATTCGGCTTAACTGTGACACACGCCCGCCCTCCTCCCCCGGAACTTCCATTCTGTTAAACTTAGGGGCCGCTTGGCACCGCCCGTGCCCGGGGAAGGTGCTCCTCTTCGGCTTACTGTGACGCGAGCATGCCCTCCTCCTCCGGAGCTTCCATTCAGTTAAACTTAGGGGCCGCTTGGAACCGCCCGTGCCCGGGGAAGGTGCTCCTCTTCGGCTTACTGTGACGCGAGCATGCCCTCCTCCTCCGGAGCTTCCATTCGGTTAAACTTAGGGGCCGCTTGGAACCGCCCGTGCCCGGGGAAGGTGCTCCTCTTCGGCTTACTGTGACGCGAGCATGCCCTCCTCCTCCGGAGCTTCCATTCGGTTAAACTTAGGGGCCGCTTGGCACCGCCCGTGCCCGGGGAAGGTGCTCCTCTACGGCTTAACTGCCACGCACGCCGGCCGGAGCTCTGGTACGGTCCGAACCGCGCGAAACGTCGCCACCGATCGTGTCCGGGAGAACGTGCTCTTCTTCGTCCACTCTCCTCTTCGCCCACGCTCTTCTTCGGCGCACGCCGGCCGTCTAACCGCTCCAGCGCCCCGTCGTGCCGCTCGGCGAAACTACAATGCCCCCGAATATTTTTTAGACCCGCGAAGCACTGAACCCACGAAAGGTGAACCGCGAAGTAGCGAGGGTTCACTGTATGTATAAGACCAAGACCTACAAAAAAGTCTCTTGGAGCAATGAGCTAGGTTTTACAGGAAGTCGGCCATTTTGAATTTACTTAAAAGGGGGCGGGTCACCACAATGGACTTTGTGTAGAAATTATTATTGGGGCCCGAGCAGCGACGGCGGCGAGGTCCCTATTGTTTTTGTAGAAATTATTAATAGGGCCTGAGCAGCGACCGCTACGAGGTCCCCATTGTTTTTGTGGAAATTATTATTATTTTTATTATTATTATTATTAGGGCCCGAGCAGTGACCGCTGCGAGGTCCCTATTGTTTTTCTAGAAATTGTTATTAGGGCCCGAGCTGCGACGGCTGCGAGGTCCCTATTGTTTTTGTAGAAAATATTATTACTTTTATTATTATTAATATTATTATTATTATTATTAGGGCCTGAGCAGCGACCGCTGCGAAGTCCCTATTGTTTTTGTAGAAATTATTATTATTATTATTTTTCCGATTGTTCGATCGCATTTTTGACCCCCGAAACATGCACAAAAACTCACCAAACTTGGCAGTCTCATCGGGCATGGCGAAAAATTTGATATTTTAACGTCTAATATGAACAGGAAGTGAGTTATGAATTTTTGAAAGTCCGACTTTTGCCCTTTTTTGCATGTTTACAGGGGTCATTCTTTTGCACCCTGATCCTAAAGGCTTCATCTGATTGCCTTAAAATTCTGTCTGTAGCATCTGAAGACCTGGGACAAACACTGGGGCTAAAATTTTTTGTTTCCGAAATACTATATGACGGGGGCGGGTCTTCAAAGTTTTCACTTAAGATTTCCTTCGCCGCAATGGACAAAATGCTTAATAACTCTCCTGCACATGCTGCTAAAAATCCAAAACTTCACATGTACATAAAAAGTCTGTACCTGAAGACATCTATATGTTTATATTCAGTTATACACCTTGCGCCAATCAATATCATTTTTTACATTTTGACGTACTGCACGGTGCCCTTTTAACGAATCTGATTGAAAATTGGCTAGAAAAGACTCAAGACATTGATCTTACTCTATCCCTATTTTTGTGACTTTCCTTCGAAGGGCGTGGCTATTACGGTGCCGCAGAGTCTGATTATTCTCCGTGGCAACAAAAGTTCCTGCAAAATGATTCAGATGATCCATCTTCTCGAAATTTTTCACATTTGAGGATATTCAGGCCCTGAAGACGGCTGCCAACTTATTTTTGATCGCAGTGGTAGCGCCACCAACTGGTTAAAACAAATACAAATTATTTTCGTTGATGTTTTTCTCCGGGCAGGTGAACAAAATCTACCTTATATTTGCTCGGATGAGTGTTTAGGCCTTGAGCATGTCACAATACGAAAGTCTTTCGCCTTCTTCAGAGTGTCACATGATGCTGTCTTGTGTCCCGTCTTTATCAGCTGATGTTCCATGAGGGCGTGACTTACCTGTCACAAGAATGAAGGCAAGTCACGCCCCCCGCTGTCCGTTCACTCCGCCAAGATGCTGGTCCAGGTGGTAGAGAGGATGAAGGCTCCCTTGTCTCTGTTCATGGTTTTTATGCCTCGCTTGCAGATCTCAATGGCCTCTCTGATCCAGCGCTGTTGTTTGTTCTCTTCTGTGCGGATGACCCTGCCCTTCTCCCGGTCCATGATGTGGTTTTCCCTTTTGCAGTGGTCAGTGATTGCTGATTTGTAATGTTCATGTTGTGCTTGTTCTTTTACTGCTCTGATTTTTTTCATTTTTTTGACAGGTAAGTCACACCCTCATGGAACATCAGCTCAAGACACCATCATGCGACACTCTGAAGAAGGCGAAAGACTCGCCGAAACATGTCAGGTAAAAAATTAACCTAAAACATAATTGTCTGCTTTTAATGAATCAGTCAAATATCAATAATAAGAAGACAAAATGAACCTAATACAAATAAATGAATGCTTAATAACTCCCCTGCACATGCTCCTAAAAATCCAAACCTTCACCTGTAAATAAAACGTCCCGACCTGAAGACATCGTAATGTTATTATTTTGTTATACACACAGTGCCGCCAAGTGGAATCAAAAATTTGTTTTTATTTTAATTTTCACGTACTGCACGGTGCCCTTTTGACGAATCCGACTGAAAATTAGTCAGAAAAGACTCAAGACAATGATCTTACTCTCTGCCGAATTTTGTGACGTTTTGGCAAAAGGCGTGGCTATTAAGGTGCTGAAAAGTCCGATTGTACTCTGTGGCAACAAAAGCTCCGGCAACATGACTCAGATGATCCTATCTTCTCGAAGTTGTACACATTTGAGGATACTTCAGCCCTGAAGACATCTACCAACTTATTTTACATCGTAGTAGTAGCGCCACCAACTGGTAAAAGCTAATACAAGTTATTTTCTTGGATGTTTTTCTCCGTGCAACTCAACAAGGTCGCCCTCATATATGCTCGGATGACTGTTTCGGCCATGAGGATGTCACAATACGAAATTCGTGATTTTTCGTGAAAAGTTGTGGGAGTGGCATTGCACTGTTCGGCAATAAAACAAAGCTGATTATGAGGTTCTAAATATGAACGACAACTCGTAAAACTTTACACACACATCAGGCCGAGCAAATTTATCAATATTTTATACGTTAGTTGTGCAGCTTTTTTGAAATGGCTCGCCATGGCCCTCGAGAAATGTTAAAAAAAAGCAGCTCTGGTTGAGTGTTTCACCTCGCTTTTTGTAAATTTTATGGAGTACAGTGAACCCTCGGTTATCGCGGTTAATGGGGACCGAGACCATCCGCGAAAACTGAAAATCCGCGAAGTAGCGGCGCACCTTCAAAAATGCTTAAAAAAAATATACAATATATATAATAAATATATAAATTTATATATATATATATATATATATATATATATATATATATATATATATATATATATATATATATATATATATATATATATATATATATACGGGGAGAGAGAGAGTGAAATTCATGTTATAACAAAAAAAACAAATTATTATTAAAACGTATTATTTTTTTATTCCCCAGCCATTCTTTTTGTATTTATTTAATTACTCAGACTTTTACCTGCTGGTACGCCGTCCGGTGTGCCCTGTGAAATGAAAGGTGGCATTCTTTATTTATTTATTCATTTATTCATTCATAACTGACAGCCTCGCGCTCCGCTCGTGCCCGGGCAGAAGAGGTGCTCCAATTTGGCTTAACTGTGACACACGCCCGTCCTCCTCCCCCGGAGCTTCCATTCGGTTAAACTTAGGGGCCGCTTGGCACCGCCCGTGCCCGGGGAAGGTGCTCCTCTTCGGCTTACTGTGACGCGAGCATGCCCTCCTCCTCCGGAGCTTCCATTCGGTTAAACTTAGGGGCCGCTTGGAACCGCCCGTGCCCGGGGAAGGTGCTCCTCTTCGGCTTACTGTGACGCGAGCATGCCCTCCTCCTCCGGAGCTTCCATTCGGTTAAACTTAGGGGCCGCTTGGCACCGCCCGTGCCCGGGGAAGGTGCTCCTCTACGGCTTAACTGCCACGCACGCTGGCCGGAGCTCTGGTACGGTCCGAACCGCGCGAAACGTCGCCACCGATCGTGTCCGGGGGAATGTGCTCTTCTTCGTCCACTCTCCTCTTCGCCCACGCTCTTCTTCGGCGCACGCCGGCCGTCTAACCGCTCCAGCGCCCCGTCGTGCCGCTCGGCGAAACTACAATGCCCCCGAATATTTTTTAGACCCGCGAAGCACTGAACCCGCGAAAGGTGAACCGCGAAGTAGCGAGGGTTCACTGTATGTATAAGACCAAGACCTACAAAAAAGTCTCTTGGAGCAATGAGCTAGGTTTTACAGGAAGTCGGCCATTTTGAATTTACTTAAAAGGGGGCGGGTCACCACAATGGACTTTGTGTAGAAATTATTATTGGGGCCCGAGCAGCGACCGCGGCGAGGTCCCTATTGTTTTTGTAGAAAATATTATTACTTTTATTATTATTATTATTATTATTATTAGGGCCTGAGCAGCGACCGCTGTGAAGTCCCTATTGTTTTTGTCGAAATTATTATTATTATTATTTTTCCGATTGTTCGATCGCATTTTTGACCCCTGAAACATGCACAAAAACTCACCAAACTTGGCAGTCTCATCGGGCATGGCGAAAAATTTGATATTTTAACGTCTAATATGAACAGGAAGTGAGTTATGAATTTTTGAAAGTCCGACTTTTGCCCTTTTTTGCATGTTTACAGGGGTCATTCTTTTGCACCCTGATCCTAAAGGCTTCATCTGATTGCCTTAAAATTCTGTCTGTAGCATCTGAAGACCTGGCACAAACACTGGGGCTAAAATTTTTTGTTTCCGAAATACTATATGACGGGGGCGGGGCATCAAAGTTTTCACTTAAGATTTCCTTCGCCGCAATGGACAAAATGCTTAATAACTCTCCTGCACATGCTGCTAAAAATCCAAAATTTCACATGTACATAAAGAGTCTGTACCTGAAGACATCTATATGTTTATATTCAGTTATACACCTTGCGCCAATCAATATCATTTTTTACATTTTGACGTACTGCACGGTGCCCTTTTAACGAATCTGATTGAAAATTGGCTAGAAAAGACTCAAGACATTGATCTTACTCTATCCCTATTTTTGTGACTTTCCTTCGAAGGGCGTGGCTATTACGGTGCCGCAGAGTCTGATTATTCTCCGTGGCAACAAAAGTTCCTGCAAAATGATTCAGATGATCCATCTTCTCGAAATTTTTCACATTTGAGGATATTCAGGCCCTGAAGACGGCTGCCAACTTATTTTTGATCGCAGTGGTAGCGCCACCAACTGGTTAAAACAAATACAAATCATTTTCATTGATTTTTTTCTCCGGGCAGGTTAACAAAATCTACCTTACATTTGCTCGGATGAGTGTTTAGGCCTTGAGGATGTCACAATACGAAAGTCTTTCGCCTTCTTCAGAGTGTCACATGATGGTGTCTTGTGGCCCGTCTTTATCAGCTGATGTTCCATGAGGGCGTGACTTGCCTGTCACAAGAATGAAGGCAAGTCACGCCCCCCGCTGTCCGTTCACTCCGCCAAAATGCTGCTCCAGGTGGTAGAGAGGATGAAGGCTCCCTTGTCTCTGTTCATGGTTTTTATGCCTCGCTTGCAGATCTCAATGGCCTCTCTGATCCAGCGCTGTTGTTTGTTCTCTTCGGTGCGGATGACCCTGCCCTTCTCCCGGTCCATGATGTGGTTTTCCCTTTTGCAGTGGTCAGTGATTGCTGATTTGTAATGTTCATGTTGTGCTTGTTCTTTTACTGCTCTGATTTTTCATTTTTTTGACAGGTAAGTCACACCCTCATGGAACATCAGCTGATAAAGACGGGTCTCAAGACACCATCATGCGACACTCTGAAGAAGGCGAAAGACTCGCCGAAACATGTCAGGTAAAAAATTAACCTAAAACATAATTGTCTGCTTTTAATGAATCAGTCAAATATCAATAATAAGAAGACAAAATGAACCTAATACAAATAAATGAATGCTTAATAACTCCCCTGCACATGCTCCTAAAAATCCAAACCTTCACCTGTAAATAAAACGTCCCGACCTGAAGACATCTTAATGTTATTATTTTGTTATACACACAGTGCCGCCAAGTGGAATCAAAAATGTGTTTTTATTTTAATTTTCACGTACTGCACGGTGCCCTTTTGACGAATCCGACTGAAAATTAGTCAGAAAAGACTCAAGACAATGATCTTACTCTCTGCCGAATTTTGTGACGTTTTGGCAAAAGGCGTGGCTATTAAGGTGCTGAAAAGTCCGATTGTACTCTGTGGCAACAAAAGCTCCGGCAACATGACTCAGATGATCCTATCTTCTCGAAGTTGTACACATTTGAGGATACTTCAGCCCTGAAGACATCTACCAACTTATTTTACATCGTAGTAGTAGCGCCACCAACTGGTAAAAGCTAATACAAGTTATTTTCTTGGATGTTTTTCTCCGTGCAACTCAACAAGGTCGCCCTCATATATGCTCGGATGACTGTTTCGGCCATGAGGATGTCACAATACGAAATTCGTCCTTTTTCGTGAAAAGTTGTGGGAGTGGCATTGCACTGTTCGGCAATAAAACAAAGCTGATTATGAGGTTCTAAATATGAACGACAACTCGTAAAACTTTACACACACATCAGGCCGAGCAAATTTATCAATATTTTATACGTTAGTTGTGCAGCTTTTTTGAAATGGCTCGCCATGGCCCTCGAGAAATGTTAAAAAAAAGCAGCTCTGGTTGAGTGTTTCACCTCGCTTTTTGTAAATTTTATGGAGTACAGTGAACCCTCGGTTATCGCGGTTAATGGGGACCGAGACCACCCGCGAAAACTGAAAATCCGCGAAGTAGCGGCGCACCTTCAAAAATGCTTAAAAAAAATATACAATATATATAATAAATATATATATATATAATAAATATATATATATATATATATATATATATATATATATATATATATATATATATATATATATATACGGGGAGAGAGAGAGTGAAATTCATGTTATAACAAAAAAAACAAATTATTATTAAAACGTATTATTTTTTTATTCCCCAGCCATTCTTTTTGTATTTATTTAATTACTCCGACTTTTACCTGCTGGTACGCCGTCCGGTGTGCCCTGTGAAATGAAAGGTAGCATTCTTTATTTATTTATTCATTTATTCATTCATAACTGACAGCCTCGCGCTCCGCTCGTGCCCGGGCAGAAGAGGTGCTCCAATTCGGCTTAACTGTGACACACGCCCGCCCTCCTCCCCCGGAGCTTCCATTCGGTTAAACTTAGGGGCCGCTTGGCACCGCCGTGCCCGGGGAAGGTGCTCCTCTTCGGCTTACTGTGACGCGAGCATGCCCTCCTCCGGAGCTTCCATTCGGTTAAACTTAGGGGCCGCTTGGAACCGCCCGTGCCCGGGGAAGGTGCTTCTCTTCGGCTTACTGTGACGCGAGCATGCCCTCCTCCTCCGGAGCTTCCATTCGGTTAAACTTAGGGGCCGCTTGGAACCGCCCGTGCCCGGGGAAGGTGCTCCTCTTCGGCTTACTGTGACGCGAACATGCCCTCCTCCTCCGGAGCTTCCATTCGGTTAAACTTAGGGGCCGCTTGGCACCGCCCGTGCCCGGGGAAGGTGCTCCTCTACGGCTTAACTGCCACGCACGCCGGCCGGAGCTCTGGTACGGTCCGAACCGCGCGAAACGTCGCCACCGATCGTGTCCGGGGGAACGTGCTCTTCTTCGTCCACTCTCCTCTTCGCCCACGCTCTTCTTCGGCGCACGCCGGCCGTCTAACCGCTCCAGCGCCCCGTCGTGCCGCTTGGCGAAACTACAATGCCCCCGAATATTTTTTAGACCCGCGAAGCACTGAACCCGCGAAAGGTGAACCGCGAAGTAGCGAGGGTTCACTGTATGTATAAGACCAAGACCTACAAAAAAGTCTCTTGGAGCAATGAGCTAGGTTTTACAGGAAGTCGGCCATTTTGAATTTACTTAAAAGGGGGCGGGTCACCACAATGGACTTTGTGTAGAAATTATTATTGGGGCCCGAGCAGCGACCGCGGCGAGGTCCCTATTGTTTTTGTCGAAAATATTATTACTTTTATTATTATTATTATTATTATTATTATTAGGGCCTGAGCAGCGACCGCTGCGAAGTCCCTATTGTTTTTGTAGAAATTAGTATTATTATTATTTTTCCGATTGTTCGATCGCATTTTTGACCCCCGAAACATGCACAAAAACTCACCAAACTTGGCAGTCTCATCGGGCATGGCGAAAAATTTTATATTTTGTAACGTCTAATATGAACAGGAAGTGAGTTATGAATTTTTGAAAGTCCGACTTTTGCCCTTTTTTGCATGTTTACAGGGGTCATTCTTTTGCACCCTGATCCTAAAGGCTTCATCTGATTGCCTTAAAGTTCTGTCTGGAGCATCTTAAGACCTGGGACAAACACTGGGGCTAAAATGTTTTGTTTCCGAAATACTATATGACGGGGGCGGGGCTTCAAAGTTTTCACTTAAGATTTCCTTCGCCGCAATGGACAAAATGCTTAATAACTCTCCTGCACATGCTGCTAAAAATCCAAAACTTCACATGTACATAAAGAGTCGGTATCTGAAGACATCTATATGTTTATATTCAGTTATACACCTTGCGCCAATCAATATCAATTTTTACATTTTGACGTACTGCACGGTGCCCTTTTAACGAATCCGATTGAAAATTGGCTAGAAAAGACTCAAGACATTGATCTTACTCTATCCCTATTTTTACGACTTTCCTTCAAAGGGCGTGGCTATTACGGTGCCGCAGAGTCTGATTATTCTCCGTGGCAACAAAAGTTCCTGCAAAATGATTCAGATGATCCATCTTCTGGAAATCTTTCACATTTGAGGATATTCAGGCCCTGAAGACGGCTGCCAACTTATTTTTGATCGCAGTGGTAGTGCCACCAACTGGTTAAAACAAATACAAATTATTTTCGTTGATGTTTTTCTCCGGGCAGGTGAACAAAATCTACCTTATATTTGCTCGGATGAGTGTTTAGGCCTTGAGCATGTCACAATACGAAAGTCTTTCGCCTTCTTCAGAGTGTCACATGATGCTGTCTTGTGACCCGTCTTTATCAGCTGATGTTCCATGAGGGCGTGACTTACCTGTCACAAGAATGAAGGCAAGTCACGCCCCCCGCTGTCCGTTCACTCCGCCAAGATGCTGGTCCAGGTGGTAGAGAGGATGAAGGCTCCCTTGTCTCTGTTCATGGTTTTTATGCCTCGCTTGCAGATCTCAATGGCCTCTCTGATCCAGCGCTGTTGTTTGTTCTCTTCTGTGCGGATGACCCTGCCCTTCTCCCGGTCCATGATGTGGTTTTCCCTTTTGCAGTGGTCAGTGATTGCTGATTTGTAATGTTCATGTTGTGCTTGTTCTTTTACTGCTCTGATTTTTTCATTTTTTTGACAGGTAAGTCACACCCTCATGGAACATCAGCTCAAGACACCATCATGCGACACTCTGAAGAAGGCGAAAGACTCGCCGAAACATGTCAGGTAAAAAATTAACCTAAAACATAATTGTCTGCTTTTAATGAATCAGTCAAATATCAATAATAAGAAGACAAAATGAACCTAATACAAATAAATGAATGCTTAATAACTCCCCTGCACATGCTCCTAAAAATCCAAACCTTCACCTGTAAATAAAACGTCCCGACCTGAAGACATCTTAATGTTATTATTTTGTTATACACACAGTGCCGCCAAGTGGAATCAAAAATTTGTTTTTATTTTAATTTTCACGTACTGCACGGTGCCCTTTTGACGAATCCGACTGAAAATGAGTCAGAAAAGATTCAAGACAATGATCTTACTCTCTGCCGAATTTTGTGACGTTTTGGCAAAAGGCGTGGCTATTAAGGTGCTGAAAAGTCCGATTGTACTCTGTGGCAACAAAAGCTCCGGCAACATGACTCAGATGATCCTATCTTCTCGAAGTTGTACACATTTGAGGATACTTCTGCCCTGAAGACATCTACCAACTTATTTTACATCGTAGTAGTAGCGCCACCAACTGGTAAAAGCTAATACAAGTTATTTTCTTGGATGTTTTTCTCCGTGCAACTCAACAAGGTCGCCCTCATATATGCTCGGATGACTGTTTCGGCCATGAGGATGTCACAATACGAAATTCGTCCTTTTTCATGAAAAGTTGTAGGAGTGGCATTGCACTGTTCGGCAATAAAACAAAGCTGATTATGAGGTTCTAAATATGAACGACAACTTGTAAAACTTTACACACACATCAGGCCGAGCAAATTTATCAATATTTTATACGTTAGTTGTGCAGCTTTTTTTAAATGGCTCGCCATGGCCCTCGAGAAATGTTAAAAAAAGCAGCTCTGGTTGAGTGTTTCACCTCGCTTTTTGTAAATTTTATGGAGTACAGTGAACCCTCGGTTATCGCGGTTAACGGGGACCGAGACCACCCGCGAAAACTGAAAATCCGCGAAGTAGCGGCGCACCTTCAAAAATGCTTAAAAAAAATAAACAGGTCACTGCTCGGGCCCTAATAATAATAATAATAATAATTTCCACAAAAACAATGGGGACCTCGTAGCGGTCGCTGCTCGGGCCCTAATAATAATTTCTACAAAAACAATAGGGACCTCGCCGCGGTCGCTGCTCGGGCCCCAATAATAATTTCTACACAAAGTCCATTGTGGTGACCCGCCCCCTTTTAAGTAAATTCAAAATGGCCGACTTCCTGTAAAACCTAGCTCATTGCTCCAAGAGTCTTTTTTGTAGGTCTTGGTCTTATACATACAGTGAACCCTCGCTACTTGGCGGTTCACCTTTCGCGGGTTCAGTGCTTCGCGGGTCTAAAAAATATTCGGGGGCATTGTAGTTTCGCCGAGCGGCACGACGGGGCGCTGGAGCGGTTAGACGGCCGGCGTGCGCCAAAGAAGAGCGTGGGCGAAGAGGAGAGTGGACGAAGAAGAGCACGTTCCCCCGGACACGATCGGTGGCGACGTTTCGCGCGGTTCGGACAGTACCAGAGCTCCGGCCGGCGTGCGTGGCAGTTAAGCCGTAGAGGAGCACCTTCCCCGGGCACGGGCGGTGCCAAGCGGCCCCTAAGTTTAACCGAATGGAAGCTCCGGAGGAGGAGGGCATGCTCGCGTCACAGTAAGCCGAAAAGGAGCACCTTCCCCGGGCACGGGCGGTTCCAAGCGGCCCCTAAGTTTAACCGAATGGAAGCTCCGGAGGAGGAGGGCATGCTCGCGTCACAGTAAGCCGAAGAGGAGCACCTTCCCCGGCCACGGGCGGTTCCAAGCGGCCCCTAAGTTTAACCGAATGGAAGCTCCGGAGGAGGAGGGCATGCTCGCGTCACAGTAAGCCGAAGAGGAGCACCTTCCCCGGGCACGGGCGGTGCCAAGCGGCCCCTAAGTTTAACCGAATGGAAGCTCCGGGGGAGGAGGGTGGGCGTGTGTCACAGTTAAGCCGAATTGGAGCACCTCTTCCGCCCGGGAACGAGCGGAGCGCGAAGCTGTCAGTTATGAATGAATAAATGAATAAATAAATAAAGAAAGAAAGAATGGCACCTTTCATTTCACAGGGCACACCAGACGGCGTACCAGCAGGTAAAAGTCTGAGTAATTAAATAAATACAAAAAGAATGGCTGGGGAATAAAAAAATAATACGTTTTAATAATAATTTGGTTTTTTTGTTATAACATCAATTTCACTCTCTCTCTCTCTCCCCGTATATATATATTTATATATTTATTATATATATTGTATTTTTTTTTAAGCATTTTTGAAGGTGCGCCGCTACTTCGCGGATTTTCAGTTTTCGCGGGTGGTCTCGGTCCCCATTAACCGCGATAACCGAGGGTTCACTGTACTCCATAAAATTTACAAAAAGCGAGGTGAAACACTCAACCAGGGCTGCTTTTTTTAACATTTCTCGAGGGCCATGGCGAGCCATTTCAAAATAGCTGCACAACTAACGTATAAAATATTGATAAATTTGCTCTGCCTGATGTGTGTGTAAAGTTTCACGAGTTGTCGTTCATATTTAGAACCTCATAATCAGCGTTGTTTTATTGCCGAACAGTGCAATGCCACTCCCACAACTTTTCACGAAAAAGGATGAATTTCGTATTGTGACATCCTCATGGCCGAAACAGTCATCCGAGCATATATGAGGGCGACCTTGTTGAGTTGCACGGAGAAAAACATCCAAAAAAATAACTTGTATTAGCTTTTACCAGTTGGTGGCGCTACTACTACGATGAAAAATAAGTTGGTGGATGTCTTCAGGGCTGAAGTATCCTCAAATGTGTACAACTTCGAGAAGATAGTATCATCTGAGTAATGTTGCCGGAGCTTTTGTTGCCACAGAGTACAATCGGACTTTTCAGCACCGTAATAGCCACGCCTTTTGCCAAAACGTCACAAAATTCGGCAGAGAGTAAGTGAGTCTTTTCTGACTAATTTTCAGTCGGATTCGTCAAAAGGGCACCGTGCAGTACGTGAAAATTAAAATAAAAACAAATTTTTGATTCCACTTGGCGGCGCTGTGTGTATAACAAAATAATAACATTAAGATGTCTTCAGGTCGGGACGTTTTATTTACAGGTGAAGGTTTGGATTTTTAGGAGCATGTCCAGGGGAGTTATTAAGCATTCATTTATTTGTATTAGGTTCATTTTGTCTTCTTATTATTGATATTTGACTGATTCATTAAAAGCAGACAATTATGTTTTAGGTTAATTTTTTACCTGACATGTTTCGGCGAGTCTTTCGCCTTCTTCAGAGTGTCGCATGATGGTGTCTTGAGACCCGTCTTTATCAGCTGATGTTCCATGAGGGTGTGACTTACCTGTCAAAAAAATAAAAAAATCAGAGCAGTAAAAGAACAAGCACAACATGAACATTACAAATCAGCAATCACTGACCACTGCAAAAGGGAAAACCACATCATGGACTGGGAGAAGGGCAGGGTCATCCGCACCGGAGAGAACAAACTACAGCGCTGGATCAAAGAAGCAATTGAGATCTGCAAGCGAGGCATAAAAACCATGAACAGAGACAAGGGAGCCTTCATCCTCTCTACCACCTGGAGCAGCATCTTGGCGGAGTGAACGGACAGCGGGGGGCGTGACTTGCCTTCATTCTTGTGACAGGTAAGGCACGCCTTCATGGAACATCAGCTGATTAAGACTGGTCACAAGACACCATCACAGGGTTCGAAGTTAACTTTAAAAACTGCTTCCCCATAGGGCAAGTGCCACTAAAATTTGCCTTGCCCGAGTGGCCAAATTACTTGCCCAACTTGGGCAAGTGACAATTCTTTTTCTCTTGCCCTGAGTGACTTTTTGTATGACAAAGTGTATAATTACAAATTGCATGAATTTTTTGTTCGGACAGTTCCCGCCTAGAAAGAATTAAAAATACGTTACAATCATAAGTGTTGCTTATATAAAAATGTATCATGTATTAACACATTAATTAGGTGTCTGCTGACCCAGGATTATGTTATTGTTATGTTATGTTATATATCAAAGAGAATGTGGAATGACACTGAACGATGGAAGGTGGAAGGATGTGGAAAGATCGTGAATGACATTGAATGATTTGGAATGACACTGAAAGATTTTGAATAATACTGAATGACACTGAATGAAGTAAAACTCTCTGGGAACGGGCCAATTCAAGATAGCTGCCGCACTGTGGGGGAGGCTTTGGTACCAAATTTGGAAAGAGACCCAAACGGTTGGGTCCATTTTATATCAGTGTGGGGGTGAAACGTTGGTCTCTGCGGAGCTGTCTGAATATTGGAGAAGTGAGAAGACAAAGTAAAACAGAACAATTAAAATCACTCTTCAAATACATATTGTTTGGTAAGCAGAGCATGATTTACAGCTCACCATTTTATTGCATGCACCAAGCATGTTATACATTTTTCTGTCCACGGGATGGCGTAGTCAAGAAAAATGAAGCATCTCGAAGCCCATTCGTGTGTGAAGTATTTCCCTGCAGGGCTTGGCTGCTTTATGGGGCTTCATTTTGCCATCACTAGTTTTAGATAGTTTTAATTTTTGAAAGAGCATTTTCATTTTACAGTGAACCCTCGCTACTTCGCGGTTCACCTTTCGCGGGTTCAGTGCTTCGCGGGTCTAAAAAATATTCGGGGGCATTGTAGTTTCGCCGAGCGGCACGACGGGGCGCTGGAGCTGTAAGACGGCCGGCATGCGCCGAAGAAGAGCGTGGGCGAAGAGGAGAGTGGACGAAGAAGAGCACGTTCCCCCGGGCACGATTTGGGGCGACGTTTCGCGCGGTTCGGACCGTACCAGAGCTCCGGCCAGCGTGCGTGGCAGTTAAGCCGAAGAGGAACAACTTCCGCCCGGGCACTAGCGGGGCGACATTTCGCTCTGTTCGGGAGCGTACGAGAGCTCCGGAGGAGGCCGGCCGGCGTGCGTGGCAGTTAAGCCGAAGAGGAGCACCTTCCCCGGGCACGGGCGGTGTCAAGCGGCCCCTAAGTTTAACCGAATGGAAGCTCCGGAGGAGGAGGGCATGCTCGCGTCACAGTTAAGCCGAAGAGAAGCACCTTCCCCGGGCACGGGCGGGGCGAAATGAAACCGAGTTCAACCGAACGGAGACACGCTTCGGGGGAGCAGGTGCATGACAATTAAGCCGAAGAGGAGCACCTCTTCCGCCCGAGCACGAGCGGAGCGCGAGGCTGTCAGTTATGAATGAATAAATGAATAAAAAAAATAAATGAAGAATGCCACCTTTCATTTCACAGGGCACACCGGACGGCGTACCAGCAGGTAAAGGTCGAAGTAATTAAAAAAATACAAAAAGAAGTAATTGAATAAATACAAAAATAATGGCTGGGGAATAAAAAAATAATAAGTTTTAATAATAATTTTTTTTTTTGTTATAGCATGAATTTCACTCTCTCTCTCTCTACCCGTGTATATATATATTTATATATACATATATATATATATATATATATATATACATATTTATTATTATTTTTTTTTTAAGCATTTTTGAAGGTGCACCACTACTTCGCACTTTTTTTTTTTAAGCATTTTTGAAGGTGCGCCGCTACTTCGCGGATTTTCAGTTTTCGCGGGTGGTCTCGGTCCCCATTAACCGCGATAACCGAGGGTTCACTGTATTTTTTTCATTATCGAATTTTATTTTTTTCTATTCAAGTTTTGAGTTCATTTTCGTTTACTAAAATAACCTTGGGCTGCAACTACTATCACAGCAACGGCTCATTATATTTTGGCTGCTAAATATGCCAATTTGTCAGAGAGAAGACCGTGACAAAGAATGGCCCAATCGCAATAAACACTCTACACCATACGTTCCTCGTTGACGTGTACATGGGGTGTTGCAGAGCACAGGTTCCAAGCGTACCGATATTGCAAAATTGGGACAATGCGTGTGACGACACCAACTTCCGCCTCCTATGTCATCGAGCTTGGCGGCACGTTATCATTATGTATTTATTTGTAACAATTTTGACGTTGAGAGTGATATTAAAACTTAAGTAATGTGGTAGTTAAGAAAAAACCCTGGCTTGGGACCCACCGGAACAAGCTATAGCTTCATTTGTACTATTTGAGGCGCTCTCACAATCTGCGGCGCATGCACACAAGGTCGCTAAGTACGCTAGCTGCACTCGGACAAAACACGTAGGTGACTTTAAAAGAGTGACCGAAATTGCACACATGCAACTGTTTATCATAATGTCATAATTTGATATGTACATTTGAAGAGAATTTTTTTCAGCATGGGCACAAGAATTCCACCGAACATCGCCAGTTCAATGGGATTTTGGTTAAGTCCGCAAATAATTGTGGACAATATACTTTGGCTGCGCGCTCGAATAATTTTACTCGTATATACTTCAATGAGGGTGTAGTGTGGGTATCGGGATCTTTAACACGCCCTAACACGAAGCTGACTCTCCAACCGCCACAGCCTTTTAATGACGAAATTATAAAATAAACAAAAACACTGTTCAACAACATAAAATAAAATAAAAAATCACATCATACTTACATTTATAAACTTTAATCCTCAAGAACATTATTCTCAGGTTGACCGAAAGACGAGGACACGGGAGCGCCTCGGGCATGTTCTTCTTCCTTGTGTAGGCGAATGACGTTTTAAGGTGCTTGTCCGCCACCTGCTGTGCTGAACTATGTATTAAATAAGAAAAGCAAATTGTTGAATGTTTTTTCCCCAATGAAGACTGAATTGTAAAATACCCGGAAATGGCTTTTCTGTTTTATTGTGCATTTAAAAAAAATTCAGATTGTCCTTTTTTGTTGAGATAATTGTTGAATATTGAAATTGCACATGTAACTGGTAATTTAGTTTTAGATATTATTTGAACCAGTGGAGGGCCATGCATTTCACACCTGGGCCTTCAATGAAGTCCTACTTAGTCCTACTTGAATAAATCCCCCTCATAATACCATAATTTATGACACCACGGGTGGACAAACAATATACAGAAAAGCACTTAGACAGCACTGACCGAGTGTTGGACGATATAGCTTCTCTTGAAAGGTCCGTGTTGAAAATGGCCTCGCAAGTGAATCTTCAATTTCTAAAGATAAAGATGTCTTTTAATTGTCCCATAACGGGGACATTTGCAGTGTTACAGCAGCAAAGATATACATCACACAGTGGCACCGACGTAATGTAGCCGTTAATGTATAACATTGGCAGCAGGCATTCATAAAAAGCATGCAAATATACACAGTATATACGTATATACACAGATCCCCATGTATATACACACTTACAGCCCACAACATATACAAGTGTAAGGAAACACTCCTAATGCCTGTCTATGGTTCAGAGGGGAAATAAATAAAAATGCTGCAATGATAAAAAAAAATACTGAATGATTGAAAATACTGCAATGATAAAAATACTGCAAGAATAAAAGTACTGTACCCAGCCAACATGTCCAACTGGGCCCCAAATGGGGTAAATGCGGGATTCCTGGGTACCAAGTGGGAATGGGCTAGAAGTGGGCAATGGTACAGGGTTCCATGTGGGCGCCATCTGGGATTGGTGGGCATGGGCTTAAACTGGGCAAATGTTGTGGGTGCAATACGGGTTGTGTATGGGCTAAGTGGGCATGGGTTAGAACTGGTAAAGATAAAGATAAAGATGTCCTTTATTAGTCCCACAATGGGGAAATTTGAGGTGTTACAGCAGCAAAGATATAGCTCACACAGAGTCGGCGGCGTAATGTAGCCGTTAATGTATAACATTAGCAGCAGACATTCATAAAAAGCATGCAAATATACACAGTATAAACGTATCTAAGTGTAAGGAAACACTCCTAATGTCTGTCCATTATACAGAGGGGAAAATGCTGTAATGATAAAAACTACTGAATCTACTACTGAAACCATTTATAGGTCCTATTTGGGTTATGTGTGGGCTAAGTGGGCATGGGTTAGAACTGGTCAACCATGTGAGGGTCTCATATGGGCTGTATATGGGCCAAGTGGGCATGGGTTAGAGCTGGTCAACCATGTCTGGGTCCTATTTGGGTTATGTGTGGGCTAAGTGGGCATGGGTTAGAAGTGGTCACCATTTATCGGTCCTGTTTGGGTTATGTGTGGGATAAGTGGGCATAGGTTAGAGCTGGTCAACCATGTCTGGGTCCTGTATGGGTTATAGATGAGCTAAGCGGGCATGGGTTTGAAAATTTGTTCTGGAGCCTTTTTGATATTTAATGCATGCTATGCTAATAGTAACCACCCTGAAGACTATTCTCAGTAGAACTATTCAATGGATGCCAAAACGATAGAGACATGGCCATGGAGCCTATGCTGCGAGATTGTGAAAGGACGAAAATAAGTGTAGGATTTTTGAGGACCAGAAGTCAGCTTTTATTAGGTTTGACATTGATTTAACTTATGGAACAATGCAAATTATGGTTGGGTTGTTGTTGGACTTTTTCCGCTTTTGACTAAGGGACGGGTGTTTTTATTTTCTGGGACTCTTTAGAACAAGCGGCACGGTGGCGGACTGGTTAGCAAGTCCGCATCACAGTACAGAAGTGCAAGGTTCTCCCTGTGCCTGCTAGGGTTTTCGCCGGTTTCCTCCCACTTTCCAAAAACATCCATGATAGGTTGATTGGTCACTGGTCCAAGGTCTGAGTGTGAGAGCGGATGGTTGCTTGTCTCTGTGTGCCCTGCGATTGACTGGCAACCAGTTCAGGGTGTACCCTGTCGACTGCCCGAAGACAGCTGGGATAGGCTCCAGCACTCCCGGGGACCCTTGTGAGGACAAGAAGCAGTACAGAGGATTGATTGATTTATTAAAATTAAAATTAAATTCATGTATTTATCTATGCTAAATTTAACAAGGCTGGACGTTATATTTTGTGAATTTACATGTACCCCCAACTGTGACTTAATAACCCTTAAGGGACAAGATAACATTTTATAATATACCAGACAGCTAAGATTGTCATCTATGAACTATTTGACAAGGCAGGTCCAGCATTGTCAGCCACATCCAACAGTCAACACAGTTACTTTTTTTTAAATAAACAAAATCAACATTATTAATTAATGTTATTTTATTAATTCTGTATGCTGTGAAAGATCTTTATTCAAAGTATATTTGAAGTTATTTCTACCTTATTGCTTGATTTTTGTAGATTCAAGTTGGAGTTGTCAAAATTACAGATTCTTTTGAAGGCAGCATATTCAAACTGTGAGAAAAGGAGCGAATGCAAGCTACGCGGTCTTTGAGGTGCGGCAGAAGAGCTGAAAGCACGGTGAGTCCCGAACGATAATTGAATTAATTAATTAATCTTGGGTAAATGTCTGGCTCTCATTTTTTAGACTTACTTTACAATGTGTTTTGTAATTTTTCAAGGTTGCCTGTGTTGGAAAACTGCTTGGTGCGTTAGCTAAAACACAGTATGCTAAAATGATAAGTGACGAGAACACAGAGGGTATATCAACAACGTACGTACTCGAATTATTTTGGGGAAAACTTAAGTACATTATAATCACCCTTTTAATAATACTGATAAGCGTTGTGTGTTTTATTTATTTTTATGAGGACCTTTACAACGAGCTACATATTGTTAGCATTGGGCCTACGACGCTAAACACAGTGTCCCTCGATCTCTCTCCAAAATTCTCCAAAAGACTTAAGCTTTCACTCAAATTAATACAATCTACTCCACTAGCTCATTTAAGGCTTTTTTGTGATGTGTTTGATTTGGGTAAGTAAAGCAAAACATATTAACTGTTGAATGTTGCCTGTTATTTAAATAATAGAAATTCAAGATGAAAGTTGAACAGATATTGAAATGCTAGATTGGCTCATTCAGAATCATGCCACAATGTGCTTTGTATGTTTTGTGTGTGGGTTTATCAAGCTCTAATTCAATGCAGTGTCCAAAACGAGCGCGCATAATTGTTGGATGAATGTTGGTTAATAGAGTCAGATAATAGTTAAAATTCCAACAGTTGAACAGATGTTGAAATGCTAGATTGGCTCATTCAGAATCATGCCACAATGTGCTTTGTATGTTTTGTGTGTAGGCTTATCAAGCTCTAATTCAATGCAGTGTTGAGCTGCATTTGAGAGGAACTACGTAAGTAACTAATGTGGAAAAATTGTGACTTCTTTGTGTACTTTTATTTTGAATATTCAAATTTTGTGGGTAAAGGTTAGAGAAAATAAGTTAAAAATGAGAGCTGTACAGGTATTTAAGTTTTTGGTTTGTAAAATACCCGAATGTGGGTTTCAGCAGGTGAGGCAATGATTGGACAGAGCAAAAGCTATGCTCCAAAATAGAAGTGATTACACCTTCACTAGACTAACCTGCAGCTAATTACATAATTATAAAATTAACACTTTAACCTGGCTTCCCCATCACAGATGTATTCTTTTAAATGCAAAGCTTTTTGTTCTAGCTTTTGTTGTTAAATGACATTCATGCCCAAGTGTCTATGCATCCATTGCAGGGATGTTTTCTCAAGTGACGAGTCTGAAGCCTGTGATGACGAAGTACCATCTACACCTCCCCATGGATTGTCACAGAGAAAAAGCTTCCTAACCAAGAGAGGCGCTGCAGAAGGTCCTTGAGTACGTCCAACGTGTTGAGTCTGTGAGTCTACTGCAGGATCTAATGCAGGTATGAAAATGATGAAATTTTAATGTATTATCTTCAAAATTATAAATAATTATTTAATTTCTTGAAATATAAAATTAGGTACCCTAAACCCAAGTAGGAACCCCAGTCCCAGTACATTCCTGATTCTGGAGCTACAGAGATCAAACCATCCTACTGTATCACTAAATAGCCCCACCTCTAAAACCCTGATTCGGAAGGCCGAGTTGAAAGACTTCAGAGTTCAAGATGGTCAACTGCAACTATGATAAGCCGAATGTGTTCACCCCAAGTCGGAAACTGAGAAAAAGACTCAATTTTCACATGATTTCAGTCCCTTCTATATTTAAAAGAATGTATTGGGGCTCTAAAAATGTGAAATATTTTTACAAGTATTTCTTTTACTACTCATAGGCAGTTTCATAATAATAGTACAATTTGGCATCGTGTATTGTTTTTTGGTTCCATTCAAAATGCACAAGACGTATAGACATATTTTGTTTGTGGATCGCTGCAGCATCACACGAGCGCACAGAGACAAACGTGGCAGCAACTTAAAACAATTAAAATATCGAATCGAAATCGGGAACTGAAAATCAAAAATCGAATCGGGGCTTGAGTGAATCGTTACCTCCCTAATCATAATCATTTTGGTAGAATGTTGGGCTCTTGCCCTTTGAGTGTATATGGCGTTACCGAAGCTGTTCACTTAATCGACAATTCCTTTCCTGTGACGTTTATCATACCCAGTTTAACTGCCAAAATATTTTTAAGTGTGTGATGATTATCTGGATCGAGTGACACCCATGTTATAATGGTTGCAGGTATTGGTGGATTGGACGATAGTGTCAGAACAATGATGGCGTTCATCATGACAAATCCTCTGTCTCTGAAGTACAATCTCTTTGGACATCGTAGCAAGAACAACCTGCCTTTTTCTGATGTTCTATACGGTAATATTTTTTTTTTTTAATTTTTTTTTTAAGGGATTGTGGTGTGAAGACATTTCAGCATGTCCCATAAGGTTTCACAATCATTAAATAGCTTTACTAAGTTGGCTTCTTGTCTTTTTTGTTTTAGGAGCACTGAAAAGGAATGGAGCCACAAAGGACATCAACGAGAAGGACACAGGCAACCCTGTCCAAGTGGTTCATGGGAGCTTGTGATCAAGGTGGGAATAGGGCAGTTCGAGCTCGGAGATCTCAAGGCAACTGTCAGGTTTAAAACGTCCTGACGCCATTTTTAGACTGAAGGTGGCATAAATCCAGACCAAACCAGTTAGAGTTTTGTTTTTGACCATTCGCGAATGGGAGAGGAAGTCAGGAGGTGAAGCAGGCGTCTTGCCAGTTCAATCTCGCGCACTCTCTCTCACTCTCTACCACCCGTTCGGTCTTTTATCAGCAACCTAAGCAGACAATGGAGGTCTGTCTGAAATTCTAGCAGGCAGGCAGGAAGCAATCAACCACAGTAGTCAGTCAGGAATTCGAAACTAAAGTGTGTGCGTGTGTTCCAGTTGTGCGCGTGTGTGCTAAAGCAATAATGTGAGTGTCTGTGTGTGTGCGCAATTATAACTGATACAAATAGTGTATAAAAACATGATTAGAAATACACAAACTATTTACATATCCTCATCCCATCTCACATTCACCCGTTTGTGGGTTTAAATCATGTCCTTACGGCTTTAAGACAGATCATCATAATGAAATCATACAACAGTGTGGTCATCCGTGGAGGGGCGAAAACCCTCAGTAGGGACAAAATTCCCCTCCTCCCTTCCGGCGTGGAACGAGATTCTCATGGTATGTTGGTCACTTGGGAATAAAACATAAAAAAACTTCAATATACCTAGTGAAAAATAACAAAACTGTCTCCACGCAGAGTTTGTCTCCACGCAGAGCTTGTCTCTGCGGCGACTTGATGGAGGCCCTTGCCTCGTTGTAGGAGGGGACAGCCGTCTTTACCTCCCGGATCTTCGTGTGTGGTGTATGTGTGTGCATGTGTGGGGGCAGGGGCAAAAGGGTCCATGTGTTATTTAGGTTTCAGTGTCCAGTTCGAGTTTGTCATTGTCCAGTTCGAATTCGTCATTCTCAACATCAATCAGGTTGTAATGGTACATTTGGGCAACAAACATGCAGTTAATAATCATCTTTGTCATAAGAATAATGCAACATGAACAGACTACACATAACAAAAATGAAAACCATAATTATCCCGATATATTGTCTTTCAAATTCTTCGTAGTGGTCATAACATCAATAATTGTTTCATTTTATTAAAAATGTAAATGCAGTAATGTTCTCCAATCAAGGCTAAAATTCTTTATGTACGTCATTAATTTCCAAACAATATCTAATCTTTTTGTTCTGTGGCTTCAACATTCGTATCTGTGGCTGGTTGTGCGGTTCCGATGTGCGTGTGGTCCGATATTGTGACTCAGGTGGGCTCCTGTTCGAGGGATTCGCGTTGCTCGGCCTTTAGCTGGAAACCGGAGAAGCTTGTACTGCAACTGGTGGATCCAGCTGCCACGCCCCGCGACCTTTGCTGCCGTCGGGGTCACTGCAATCATCTGGCGAGGGCCATCTCAGCATTCACTTGTCCCAACGAAGTCGTTTCAGCACCTTGAAGAAGAGTTGGTCTCCCACACGGACGTGATTTCTCTGTGGATCAGAACACACTGACCAGTAATTGCGTCTTTTTTTTTTTTTTTTCTTTTTGGTCAAAACATGTTTCCCATGTGGACTGGGACTGATGTGCCAGTCGCTGGTGGTTCTGATGAACCTGAGAGTCGATAGGGGATAGTGTCCTAACTTCGGCTGGCACTATCCTCATTGTTGTGATTGAAACACAGTCTGGTCATTGTCTCCTTTTTTTCCCTCATTGTCTTGATAAGTCTGCCCTTAACAGTCCCATTAGTGCGTTCCACAAGTCCTGCAGACTGTATGCACAATGACGCTTTGAGTCAATTTTGCAACAACTGTCCCACTTGTTACAACATCATTCACAAAATGCATAATTTTCACTTCAAATCACTTCTTGAAATTCCAAATGTCAGGATAATTTGTGTTAGGTTGAAGATGTATTTTATCCCATATTTTACTCTATTAGTATTGCAAAAGAATTGTTCCACAGCGTGACCCATGTTTGACCATATGGATGAGAAGACTTCACAGAGAAGCGGATGCCTGAAGACTGGATCAACGTCTGCAACATCAAAGGAGGTGTGCTGAGACACACCTCTGAAACAAAAGGACTGAGACTTTAGTACCAGAGCACTAAAAGGGCATATCTGCCTTTTCAATCAGTGGATGACTGCCATTGATGTCTGTCTTTCCTCTTGTGTCTGAGATGTTTACATGTTCCTGCTGGTGCTCCCCCCTTCATCCCTTAGTGCAAATACATTGTATTGTTAGGGACTTCCCTAATAAAATAGAGGGCTCGGCGGAGTGTGCTCCAGAACGAATTTGGAGATGTAACTGAGCACACCTCCGTTCGTTCTCCTCGCGAGTAAAAGATCAACTCTTGTCTTCCTTCCATTCATTTAGCCTATGTTCAGTGAATGCTTAGGTGATTGAAACTGACAATTTGATTACACAACACTTTTTCCAACTGTTTTAGCATCAACATATGTTGTCGGAAACAACTTAATCCATTTTGAAAACATATGAATTACAACCAAACAATATTGCATCTCAAACAAATAACACTGTCTAAAAAAAAGTTTTTTGTTGAAAAGTCTGTATGTGGGAACAATTTCATATCATACTACCCCTCTCTTGACACATAGTTATGCTCTTGTGTCACTCTTATTACTTTTCCAATCAATGAATTAGGCAGCCAGGATTTGCCATCTGCCAATTTGCTGATCCTGTCCTCAGCAATGTTTGCACCTTTGTTCTCCCAATGTGTGCGTTCAATTACTGGTACCTTTTTCCCTGGCGTGGGATCAAATTGTCAAGTTGATTTTCTGCGTGTGTGTGCGTGTGGGGGTGTGTTCATTTTCCCTTTTAGCTGCGCTGTGTCGATATAAAGGCGAGGCAGTTTCCAATTGTAATTGTGTCATTTTCTGTTAAGTGAATTTTGCGTTCACAAATAACTATTTTAGACGTGCTTTATGCACAACTTTTCTTTTCCTGTTGTGGTTTTTAAAGCCCAATGTCGACAGAACGCATGAACATTTATCTTGACTGTCAGTCCACATTGTAACCATACAACTCATACAAGATGGGAAACCCCAAATTTTAATTAGCTCACACCCGCCTACGCTCTTCCTGCTTATCCTAACAATCTCTTATCCGTTGGTATCACAATGTTAGTACTCCCATCGCATAAAAGTCAGTTTGATTTCAGGCTGCGACCTTGGTTCTCAAACACTTTTACTTCTTATCAGTCTGGAATGCGCACCTGGTCTGTGTTACAAGTCTGAGTTCCTCCAGTCGGGAGGAAGGTCAAGTCGCGGTTTGGTGATAATTTGGACGGCTCCACAGTCGTGTGGCGCCTCCTAGATGATGCGGGGAAAAAATGACGCTGGGCTGAAATGCACCGCAACTTATCAGTATAATGTGTCCCTGTGACAATTAGGCCGGCGTGCAATGTGAATGTGGTGGGAAAAGAATGTAATTTTTTGATTCCTTAAAGCAGCAGTGAAAGCTCTTAATCACACTCTAAGTGGTTCTCTGCCACGAAATCCAAATTGTTGTGACTAAATATGCAAATGAATTCATTTTGCCCTGGTTCCTGCAGTAACCCAGGCTAATGAAGTCATTTTTTGCAGTCACTGTTTTGCTCAAATGGCTTATAATAATTTGGTAGTGCGTTAAGATGCTTTGTCGATACAATCTTGTAGTGTATCTTCACAAGTTCCAACATACACAACCCATTCCATGGCCATGACGATACTGTTTTAAAGATTACCAAGGCTTGTTGGACCTTTCTCTGCCACATAAATTACAGCCCTGAGAGGCACTGGGCCTCAACTTTATCTATGAAGGGTCAGGGATTTAATGGGGGTCACCGAGGCGTCCCAAGGAAAGTTTTTACAGAAAAGTGGTCTGGCAATATCTTTTCTCTTTCTTATCACTGACAATGCGCCCCTTTAAAGTTTTGACGTTTGTTTGAATTCGCCCGTGCTTATTAATTCTATTGAAGTCCAATTTTGCCAGTGTATCACGGCCTAATGAGTAAAACGCATGTTGATGTAGAACTCCTTCTACACACACTTTTATGTTTGACTTTTTACGTCACGTGATCCTCCATTGCTACCACATCTCGTCCTGAAAAGTTAATGTTTTGTAACAAGACTTACTGCTTCCTCCTTTCTTTCTTTTCTTTTTCCTTCCTTCTGCCCAACACGTTCATGCTTTCTGTGCATAATTTAGAATTTTCTTTTCCATTTTACAAGTTGGCCAATTTAAATTAGGTTGTTTTATTTGAAAAGCCTGTAATTCTCTTTTTTTTCCCCTTTTCACCTAATCACAAATTTCTTATCACAAAAATGAACATGTTAATTCTATTTTATTTCCTATTTTTCCAATCTTGTGACTCATTTCACTTCAACCAGTTCTACCTTAAAGTGGACAAGTACACATCAATGTTTTTTGTAGTTTCTATTTTCTTCTCTGCTTTAATGAAAATTATAGCCCTTCTAGCCAAATTTTTCCTGTGTCATTTCTATCTCTGCATTTCATTCCATTTCTGGCCTACCTTAATACTAAAACAAAAATGCTCTTTCAAAAATTAAAACTATCTAAAACTAGTGATGGCAAAATGAAGCCCCATAAAGCAGCCAAGCCCTGCAGGGAAATACTTCACACACGAATGGGCTTCGAGATGCTTCATTTTTCTTGACTACGCCATCCCATGGACAGAAAAATGTATAACATGCTTGGTGCATGCAATAAAATGGTGAGCTGTAAATCATGCTCTGCCCACCAAACAATATGTATTTGAAGAGTGATTTTAATTGTTCTGTTTTACTTTGTCTTCTAACTTCTCCAATATTCAGACAGCTCCGCCGAGACCAACGTTTCACCCCCACACTGATATAAAATGGACCCAACCGTTTGGGTCTCTTTCCAAATTTGGTACCAAAGCCTCCCCCACAGTGCGGCAGCTATCTTGAATTGGCCCGTTCCCAGAAAGTTTTACTTCATTCAGTGTCATTCAGTATTATTCAAAATCTTTCAGTGTCATTCCAAATCATTCAATGTCATTCACAATCTTTCCACATCCTTCCACCTTCCATCGTTCAGTGTCATTCCACATTCTCTTTCATATATAACATAACATAACAATAACATAATCCTGGGTCAGCAGACACCTAATTAATGTGTTAATACATGATACATTTTTCTATAAGCAACCCTTATGATTGTAACGTATTTTTAATTCTTTCTAGGCGGGAACTGTCCGAACAAAAAATTCATGCAATTTGTAATTAGACACTTTGTCATACAAAAAGTCACTCAGGGCAAGAGAAAAAAAATTGTCACTTGCCCAAGTTGGGCAAGTAATTTGGCCACTCGGGCAAGGCAAATTTTAGTGGCACTTGCCCTATGGGCAAGCAGTTTTTAAAGTTAACTTCGAACCCTGTGATGGTGTCTTGTGACCTGTCTTTATCAGCTGATGTTCCATGAAGGCGTGCCTTACCTGTCACAAGAATGAAGGCAAGTCACGCCCCCCGCTGTCCATTCACTCCGCCAAGACGCTGCTCCAGGTGGTAGAGAGGATGAAGGCTCCCTTGTCTCTGTTCATGGTTTTTATGCCTCGCTTGCAGATCTCAATGGCCTCTCTGATCCAGCGCTGTAGTTTGTTCTCTTCTGTGCGGATGACCCTGCCCTTCTCCCGGTCCATGATGTGGTTTTCCCTTTTGCAGTGGTCAGTGATTGCTGATTTGTAATGTTCATGTTGTGCTTGTTCTTTTACTGCTCTGATTTTTTAATTTTTTTGACAGGTAAGTCACACCCTCATGGAACATCAGCTGATAAAGACTGGTCTCAAGACACCATCATGCGACACTCTGAAGAAGGCGAAAGACTCGCTGAAACATGTCAGGTAAAAAATTAACCTAAAACATAAATGTCTGCTTTTAATGAATCAGTCAAATATCAATAATAAGAAGACAAAATGAACCTAATACAAATAAATGAATGCTTAATAACTCCCCTGCACATGCTCCTAAAAATCCAAACCTTCACCTGTAAATAAAACGTCCCGACCTGAAGACATCTTAATGTTATTATTTTGTTTTACACACAGCGCCGCCAAGTGGAATCAAAAATTTGTTTTTATTTAAATTTTCACGTACTGCACGGTGCCCTTCTGACGAATCCGACTGAAAATTAGTCAGAAAAGACTCAAGACAATGATCTTACTCTCTGCCGAATTTTGTGACGTTTTGGCAAAAGGCGTGGCTATTACGGTGCTGAAAAGTCCGATTGTACTTTGTGACAACAAAAGCTCCGGCAACATGACTCAGATGATCCTATCTTCTCGAAGTTGTACACATTTGAGGATACTTCAGCCCTGAAGACTTCTACCAACTTATTTTTCATCGTAGTAGTAGCGCCACCAACTGGTAAAAGCTAATACAAGTTATTTTCTTGGATGTTTTTCTCCGTGCAACTCAACAAGGTCGCCCTCATATATGCTCGGATTACTGTTTCGGCCATGAGGATGTCACAATACGAAATTCGTCCTTTTTCGTGAAAGGTTGTGGGAGTGGCATTGCACTGTTCGGCAATAAAACAACGCTGATTATGAGGTTGTAAATATGAACGACAACTCGTGAAACTTTACACACACATCAGGCCGAGCAAATTTATCAATATTTTATACGTTAGTTGTGCAGCTTTTTTGAAATGGCTCGCCATGGCCCTCGAGAAATGTTCAAAAAAGCAACCCTGGTTGAGTGTTTCACCTCGCCTTTTGTAAATTTTATGGAGTACAGTGAACCCTCGGTTATCGCGGTTAATGGGGACCGAGACCACCCGCGAAAACTGAAAATCCGCGAAGTAGCGGCACACCTTCAAAAATGCTTAAAAAAAATACAATATATATAATAAATATATAAATATATATATATATATATATATATATATATATATACGGGGAGAGAGAGAGTGAAATTCATGTTATAACAAAAAAAACAAATTATTATTAAAACATATTATTTTTTAATTCCCCAGCCATTCTTTTTGTATTTATTTAATTACTCCGACTTTTACCTGCTGGTACGCCGTCCGGTGTACCCTGTGAAATGAAAGGTGGCATTCTTTATTTATTTATTCATTTATTCATTCATAACTGACAGCCTCGCGCTCCGCTCGTGCCCGGGCGGAAGAGGTGCTCCAATTCGGCTTAACTGTGACACACGACGGCGAGCATGCCCTGTGTGTGACGCGAGCATGCCCTCCTCCTCCGGAGCTTCCATTCGGTTAAACTTAGGGGCCGCTTGGCACCGCCCGTGCCCGGGGAAGGTGTTCCTCTACGGCTTAACTGCCACGCACGCCGGCCGGAGCTCTGGTACGGTCCAAACCGCGCGAAACGTCGCCACCGATCGTGTCCGGGGGAACGTGCTCTTCTTCGTCCACTCTCCTCTTCGCCCACGCTCTTCTTCGGCGCACGCCGGCCGTCTAACCGCTCCAGCGCCCCGTCGTGCCGCTCGGCGAAACTACAATGCCCCCGAATATTTTTTAGACCCGCGAAGCACTGAACCCGCGAAAGGTGAACCGCGAAGTAGCGAGGGTTCACTGTATGTATAAGACCAAGACCTACAAAAAAGTCTCTTGGAGCAATGAGCTAGGTTTTACAGGAAGTCGGCCATTTTTAATTTCCTTAAATGGACTTTGTGTAGAAATTATTATTGGGGCCCGAGCAGCGACGGCGGCGAGGTCCCTATTGTTTTTGTAGAAATTATTATTAGGGCCCGAGCAGCGACCGCTACGAGGTCCCCATTGTTTTTGTGGAAATTATTATTATTTTTATTATTATTATTAGGGCCCGAGCAGTGACCGCTGCGAGGTCCCTATTGTTTTTCTAGAAATTGTTATTAGGGCCCGAGCTGCGACGGCTGCGAGGTCCCTATTGTTTTTGTAGAAAATATTATTACTTTTATTATTAATAATATTATTATTATTATTATTAGGGCCTGAGCAGCGACCGCTGCGAAGTCCCTATTGTTTTTGTAGAAATTATTATTATTATTATTTTTCCGATTGTTCGATCGCATTTTTGACCCCCGAAACATGCACAAAAACTCACCAAACTTGGCAGTCTCATCGGGCATGGCGAAAAATTTGATATTTTAACGTCTAATATGAACAGGAAGTGAGTTATGAATTTTTGAAAGTCCGACTTTTGCCCTTTTTTGCATGTTTACAGGGGTCATTCTTTTGCACCCTGATCCTAAAGGCTTCATCTGATTGCCTTAAAGTTCTGTCTGGAGCATCTTAAGACCTGGGACAAACACTGGGGCTAAAATTTTTTGTTTCCGAAATACTATATGACGGGGGCGGGGCTTCAAAGTTTTCACTTAAGATTTCCTTCGCCGCAATGGACAAAATGCTTAATAACTCTCCTGCACGTGCTGCTAAAAATCCAAAACTTCACATGTACATAAAGAGTCGGTACCTGAAGACATCTATATGTTTATATTCAGTTATACACCTTGCGCCAATCAATATAAATTTTTACATTTTGACGTACTGCACGGTGCCCTTTTAACGAATCCGATTGAAAATTGGCTAGAAAAGACTCAAGACATTGATCTTACTCTATCCCTATTTTTATGACTTTCCTTCAAAGGGCGTGGCTATTACGGTGCCGCAGAGTCTGATTATTCTCCGTGGCAACAAAAGTTCCTGCAAAATGATTCAGATGATCCATCTTCTGGAAATCTTTCACATTTGAGGATATTCAGGCCCTGAAGACGGCTGCCAACTTATTTTTGATCGCAGTGGTAGCGCCACCAACTGGTTAAAACAAATACAAATTATTTTCGTTGATGTTTTTCTCCGGGCAGGTTAACAAAATCTACCTTATATTTGCTCGGATGAGTGTTTAGGCCTTGAGCATGTCACAATACGAAAGTCTTTCGCCTTCTTCAGAGTGTCACATGATGGTGTCTTGTGACCCGTCTTTATCAGTTGATGTTCCATGAGGGCGTGACTTACCTGTCACAAGAATGAAGGCAAGTCACGCCCCCCGCTGTCCGTTCACTCCGCCAAGATGCTGGTCCAGGTGGTAGAGAGGATGAAGGCTCCCTTGTCTCTGTTCATGGTTTTTATGCCTCGCTTGCAGATCTCAATGGCCTCTCTGATCCAGCGCTGTTGTTTGTTCTCTTCTGTGCGGATGACCCTGCCCTTCTCCCGGTCCATGATGTGGTTTTCCCTTTTGCAGTGGTCAGTGATTGCTGATTTGTAATGTTCATGTTGTGCTTGTTCTTTTACTGCTCTGATTTTTTCATTTTTTTGACAGGTAAGTCACACCCTCATGGAACATCAGCTCAAGACACCATCATGCGACACTCTGAAGAAGGCGAAAGACTCGCCGAAACATGTCAGGTAAAAAATTAACCTAAAACATAATTGTCTGCTTTTAATGAATCAGTCAAATATCAATAATAAGAAGACAAAATGAACCTAATACAAATAAATGAATGCTTAATAACTCCCCTGCACATGCTCCTAAAAATCCAAACCTTCACCTGTAAATAAAACGTCCCGACCTGAAGACATCTTAATGTTATTATTTTGTTATACACACAGTGCCGCCAAGTGGAATCAAAAATGTGTTTTTATTTTAATTTTCACGTACTGCACGGTGCCCTTTTGACGAATCCGACTGAAAATTAGTCAGAAAAGACTCAAGACAATGATCTTACTCTCTGCCGAATTTTGTGACGTTTTGGCAAAAGGCGTGGCTATTAAGGTGCTGAAAAGTCCGATTGTACTCTGTGGCAACAAAAGCTCCGGCAACATGACTCAGATGATCCTATCTTCTCGAAGTTGTACACATTTGAGGATACTTCAGCCCTGAAGACATCTACCAACTTATTTTACATCGTAGTAGTAGCGCCACCAACTGGTAAAAGCTAATACAAGTTATTTTCTTGGATGTTTTTCTCCGTGCAACTCAACAAGGTCGCCCTCATATATGCTCGGATGACTGTTTCGGCCATGAGGATGTCACAATACGAAATTCGTCCTTTTTCGTGAAAAGTTGTGGGAGTGGCATTGCACTGTTCGGCAATAAAACAAAGCTGATTATGAGGTTCTAAATATGAACGACAACTCGTAAAACTTTACACACACATCAGGCCGAGCAAATTTATCAATATTTTATACGTTAGTTGTGCAGCTTTTTTGAAATGGCTCGCCATGGCCCTCGAGAAATGTTAAAAAAAAGCAGCTCTGGTTGAGTGTTTCACCTCGCTTTTTGTAAATTTTATGGAGTACAGTGAACCCTCGGTTATCGCGGTTAATGGGGACCGAGACCACCCGCGAAAACTGAAAATCCGCGAAGTAGCGGCGCACCTTCAAAAATGCTTAAAAAAAATATACAATATATATAATAAATATATATATATATAATATATATATATATATATATATATATATATATATATATATATATATATATATATATATATATATATATATATATATACGGGGAGAGAGAGAGTGAAATTCATGTTATAACAAAAAAAACAAATTATTATTAAAACGTATTATTTTTTTATTCCCCAGCCATTCTTTTTGTATTTATTTAATTACTCCGACTTTTACCTGCTGGTACGCCGTCCGGTGTGCCCTGTGAAATGAAAGGTAGCATTCTTTATTTATTTATTCATTTATTCATTCATAACTGACAGCCTCGCGCTCCGCTCGTGCCCGGGCAGAAGAGGTGCTCCAATTCGGCTTAACTGTGACACACGCCCGCCCTCCTCCCCCGGAGCTTCCATTCGGTTAAACTTAGGGGCCGCTTGGCACCGCCGTGCCCGGGGAAGGTGCTCCTCTTCGGCTTACTGTGACGCGAGCATGCCCTCCTCCTCCGGAGCTTCCATTCGGTTAAACTTAGGGGCCGCTTGGAACCGCCCGTGCCCGGGGAAGGTGCTCCTCTTCGGCTTACTGTGACGCGAGCATGCCCTCCTCCTCCGGAGCTTCCATTCGGTTAAACTTAGGGGCCGCTTGGAACCGCCCGTGCCCGAGGAAGGTGCTCCTCTTCGGCTTACTGTGACGCGAACATGCCCTCCTCCTCCGGAGCTTCCATTCGGTTAAACTTAGGGGCCGCTTGGCACCGCCCGTGCCCGGGGAAGGTGCTCCTCTACGGCTTAACTGCCACACACGCCGGCCGGAGCTCTGGTACGGTCCGAACCGCGCGAAACGTCGCCACCGATCGTGTCCGGGGGAACGTGCTCTTCTTCGTCCACTCTCCTCTTCGCCCACGCTCTTCTTCGGCGCACGCCGGCCGTCTAACCGCTCCAGCGCCCCGTCGTGCCGCTTGGCGAAACTACAATGCCCCCGAATATTTTTTAGACCCGCGAAGCACTGAACCCGCGAAAGGTGAACCGCGAAGTAGCGAGGGTTCACTGTATGTATAAGACCAAGACCTACAAAAAAGTCTCTTGGAGCAATGAGCTAGGTTTTACAGGAAGTCGGCCATTTTGAATTTACTTAAAAGGGGGCGGGTCACCACAATGGACTTTGTGTAGAAATTATTATTGGGGCCCGAGCAGCGACCGCGGCGAGGTCCCTATTGTTTTTGTAGAAAATATTATTACTTTTATTATTATTATTATTATTATTATTATTAGGGCCTGAGCAGCAACCGCTGCGAAGTCCCTATTGTTTTTGTAGAAATTAGTATTATTATTATTTTTCCGATTGTTCGATCGCATTTTTGACCCCCGAAACATGCACAAAAACTCACCAAACTTGGCAGTCTCATCGGGCATGGCGAAAAATTTTATATTTTTTAACGTCTAATATGAACAGGAAGTGAGTTATGAATTTTTGAAAGTCCGACTTTTGCCCTTTTTTGCATGTTTACAGGGGTCATTCTTTTGCACCCTGATCCTAAAGGCTTCATCTGATTGCCTTAAAGTTCTGTCTGGAGCATCTTAAGACCTGGGACAAACACTGGGGCTAAAATTTTTTGTTTCCGAAATACTATATGACGGGGGCGGGGCTTCAAAGTTTTCACTTAAGATTTCCTTCGCCGCAATGGACAAAATGCTTAATAACTCTCCTGCACATGCTGCTAAAAATCCAAAACTTCACATGTACATAAAGAGTCGGTACCTGAAGACATCTATATGTTTATATTCAGTTATACACCTTGCGCCAATCAATATCAATTTTTACATTTTGACGTACTGCACGGTGCCCTTTTAACGAATTCGATTGAAAATTGGCTAGAAAAGACTCAAGACATTGATCTTACTCTATCCCTATTTTTATGACTTTCCTTCAAAGGGCGTGGCTATTACGGTGCCGCAGATTCTGATTATTCTCCGTGGCAACAAAAGTTCCTGCAAAATGATTCAGATGATCCATCTTCTGGAAATCTTTCACATTTGAGGATATTCAGGCCCTGAAGACGGCTGCCAACTTATTTTTGATCGCAGTGGTAGTGCCACCAACTGGTTAAAACAAATACAAATTATTTTTGTTGATGTTTTTCTCCGGGCAAGTGAACAAAATCTACCTTATATTTGCTCGGATGAGTGTTTAGGCCTTGAGCATGTCACAATACGAAAGTCTTTCGCCTTCTTCAGAGTGTCACATGATGCTGTCTTGTGACCCGTCTTTATCAGCTGATGTTCCATGAGGGCGTGACTTACCTGTCACAAGAATGAAGGCAAGTCACGCCCCCCGCTGTCCGTTCACTCCGCCAAGATGCTGGTCCAGGTGGTAGAGAGGATGAAGGCTCCCTTGTCTCTGTTCATGGTTTTTATGCCTCGCTTGCAGATCTCAATGGCCTCTCTGATCCAGCGCTGTTGTTTGTTCTCTTCTGTGCGGATGACCCTGCCCTTCTCCAGGTCCATGATGTGGTTTTCCCTTTTGCAGTGGTCAGTGATTGCTGATTTGTAATGTTCATGTTGTGCTTGTTCTTTTACTGCTCTGATTTTTTTCATTTTTTTGACAGGTAAGTCACACCCTCATGGAACATCAGCTCAAGACACCATCATGCGACACTCTGAAGAAGGCGAAAGACTCGCCGAAACATGTCAGGTAAAAAATTAACCTAAAACATAATTGTCTGCTTTTAATGAATCAGTCAAATATCAATAATAAGAAGACAAAATGAACCTAATACAAATAAATGAATGCTTAATAACTCCCCTGCACATGCTCCTAAAAATCCAAACCTTCACCTGTAAATAAAACGTCCCGACCTGAAGACATCTTAATGTTATTATTTTGTTATACACACAGTGCCGCCAAGTGGAATCAAAAATTTGTTTTTATTTTAATTTTCACGTACTGCACGGTGCCCTTTTGACGAATCCGACTGAAAATGAGTCAGAAAAGACTCAAGACAATGATCTTACTCTCTGCCGAATTTTGTGACGTTTTGGCAAAAGGCGTGGCTATTAAGGTGCTGAAAAGTCCGATTGTACTCTGTGGCAACAAAAGCTCCGGCAACATGACTCAGATGATCCTATCTTCTCGAAGTTGTACACATTTGAGGATACTTCAGCCCTGAAGACATCTACCAACTTATTTTACATCGTAGTAGTAGCGCCACCAATTGGTAAAAGCTAATACAAGTTATTTTCTTGGATGTTTTTCTCCGTGCAACTCAACAAGGTCGCCCTCATATATGCTCGGATGACTGTTTCGGCCATGAGGATGTCACAATACGAAATTCGTCCTTTTTCATGAAAAGTTGTGGGAGTGGCATTGCACTGTTCGTCAATAAAACAAAGCTGATTATGAGGTTCTAAATATGAACGACAACTCGTAAAACTTTACACACACATCAGGCCGAGCAAATTTATCAATATTTTATACGTTAGTTGTGCAGCTTTTTTGAAATGGCTCGCCATGGCCCTCGAGAAATGTTAAAAAAAGCAGCTCTGGTTGAGTGTTTCACCTCGCTTTTTGTAAATTTTATGGAGTACAGTGAACCCTCGGTTATCGCGGTTAACGGGGACCGAGACCACCCGCGAAAACTGAAAATCCGCGAAGTAGCGGCGCACCTTCAAAAATGCTTAAAAAAATATACAATATATATAATAAATATATATATATATATATATATATATATATATATATATATACGGGGAGAGAGAGAGTGAAATTCATGTTATAACAAAAAAACCAAATTATTATTAAAACGTATTATTTTTTTATTCCCCAGCCATTCTTTTTGTATTTATTTAATTACTCCGACTTTTACCTGCTGGTACGCCGTCCGGTGTGCCCTGTGAAATGAAAGGTGGCATTCTTTATTTATTTATTCATTTATTCATTCATAACTGACAGCCTCGCGCTCCGCTCGTGCCCGGGCAGAAGAGGTGCTCCAATTTGGCTTAACTGTGACACACGCCCGCCCTCCTCCCCCGGAGCTTCCATTCGGTTAAACTTAGGGGCCGCTTGGCACCGCCCGTGCCCGGGGAAGGTGCTCCTCTTCGGCTTACTGTGACGCGAGCATGCCCTCCTCCTGCGGAGCTTCCATTCGGTTAAACTTAGGGGCCGCTTGGAACCGCCCGTGCCCGGGGAAGGTGCTCCTCTTCGGCTTACTGTGACGCGAGCATGCCCTCCTCCTCCGGAGCTTCCATTCGGTTAAACTTAGGGGCCGCTTGGCACCGCCCGTGCCCGGGGAAGGTGCTCCTCTACGGCTTAACTGCCACGCACGCCGGCCGGAGCTCTGGTACGGTCCGAACCGCGCGAAACGTCGCCACCGATCGTGTCCGGGGGAACGTGCTCTTCTTCGTCCACTCTCCTCTTCGCCCACGCTCTTCTTCGGCGCACGCCGGCCGTCTAACCGCTCCAGCGCCCCGTCGTGCCGCTCGGCGAAACTACAATGCCCCCGAATATTTTTTAGACCCGCGAAGCACTGAACCCGCGAAAGGTGAACCGCGAAGTAGCGAGGGTTCACTGTATGTATAAGACCAAGACCTACAAAAAAGTCTCTTGGAGCAATGAGCTAGGTTTTACAGGAAGTCGGCCATTTTGAATTTACTTAAAAGGGGGCGGGTCACCACAATGGACTTTGTGTAGAAATTATTATTGGGGCCCGAGCAGCGACCGCGGCGAGGTCCCTATTGTTTTTGTAGAAAATATTATTACTTTTATTATTATTATTATTAGGGCCTGAGCAGCGACCGCTGCGAAGTCCCTATTGTTTTTGTAGAAATTATTATTATTATTATTTTTCCGATTGTTCGATCGCATTTTTGACCCCCGAAACATGCACAAAAACTCACCAAACTTGGCAGTCTCATCGGGCATGGCGAAAAATTTGTTATTTTAACGTCTAATATGAACAGGAAGTGAGTTATGAATTTTTGAAAGTCCGACTTTTGCCCTTTTTTGCATGTTTACAGGGGTCATTCTTTTGCACCCTGATCCTAAAGGCTTCATCTGATTGCCTTAAAATTCTGTCTGTAGCATCTGAAGACCTGGGACAAACACTGGGGCTAAAATTTTTTGTTTCCGAAATACTATATGACGGGGGCGGGGCTTCAAAGTTTTCACTTAAGATTTCCTTCGCCGCAATGGACAAAATGCTTAATAACTCTCCTGCACATGCTGCTAAAAATCCAAAACTTCACATGTACATAAAAAGTCTGTACCTGAAGACATCTATATGTTTATATTCAGTTATACACCTTGCGCCAATCAATATCATTTTTTACATTTTGACTTACTGCACGGTGCCCTTTTAACGAATCTGATTGAAAATTGGCTAGAAAAGACTCAAGACATTGATCTTACTCTATCCCTATTTTTGTGACTTTCCTTCGAAGGGCGTGGCTATTACGGTGCCGCAGAGTCTGATTATTCTCCGTGGCAACAAAAGTTCCTGCAAAATGATTCAGATGATCCATCTTCTCGAAATTTTTCACATTTGAGGATATTCAGGCCCTGAAGACGGCTGCCAACTTATTTTTGATCGCAGTGGTAGCGCCACCAACTGGTTAAAACAAATACAAATTATTTTCGTTGATGTTTTTCTCCGGGCAGGTGAACAAAATCTACCTTATATTTGCTCGGATGAGTGTTTAGGCCTTGAGCATGTCACAATACGAAAGTCTTTCGCCTTCTTCAGAGTGTCACATGATGCTGTCTTGTGACCCGTCTTTATCAGCTGATGTTCCATGAGGGCGTGACTTACCTGTCACAAGAATGAAGGCAAGTCACGCCCCCGCTGTCCGTTCACTCCGCCAAGATGCTGGTCCAGGTGGTAGAGAGGATGAAGGCTCCCTTGTCTCTGTTCATGGTTTTTATGCCTCGCTTGCAGATCTCAATGGCCTCTCTGATCCAGCGCTGTTGTTTGTTCTCTTCTGTGCGGATGACCCTGCCCTTCTCCCGGTCCATGATGTAGTTTTCCCTTTTGCAGTGGTCAGTGATTGCTGATTTGTAATGTTCATGTTGTGCTTGTTCTTTTACTGCTCTGATTTTTTTCATTTTTTTGACAGGTAAGTCACACCCTCATGGAACATCAGCTCAAGACACCATCATGCGACACTCTGAAGAAGGCGAAAGACTCGCCGAAAGATGTCAGGTAAAAAATTTACCTAAAACATAATTGTCTGCTTTTAATGAATCAGTCAAATATCAATAATAAGAAGACAAAATGAACCTAATACAAATAAATGAATGCTTAATAACTCCCCTGCACATGCTCCTAAAAATCCAAACCTTCACCTGTAAATAAAACGTCCCGACCTGAAGACATCGTAATGTTATTATTTTGTTATACACACAGTGCCGCCAAGTGGAATCAAAAATTTGTTTTTATTTTAATTTTCACGTACTGCACGGTGCCCTTTTGACGAATCCGACTGAAAATTAGTCAGAAAAGACTCAAGACAATGATCTTACTCTCTGCCGAATTTTGTGACGTTTTGGCAAAAGGCGTGGCTATTAAGGTGCTGAAAAGTCCGATTGTACTCTGTGGCAACAAAAGCTCCGGCAACATGACTCAGATGATCCTATCTTCTCGAAGTTGTACACATTTGAGGATACTTCAGCCCTGAAGACATCTACCAACTTATTTTACATCGTAGTAGTAGCGCCACCAACTGGTAAAAGCTAATACAAGTTATTTTCTTGGATGTTTTTCTCCGTGCAACTCAACAAGGTCGCCCTCATATATGCTCGGATGACTGTTTCGGCCATGAGGATGTCACAATACGAAATTCGTCCTTTTTCGTGAAAAGTTGTGGGAGTGGCATTGCACTGTTCGGCAATAAAACAAAGCTGATTATGAGGTTCTAAATATGAACGACAACTCGTAAAACTTTACACACACATCAGGCCGAGCAAATTTATCAATATTTTATACGTTAGTTGTGCAGCTTTTTTGAAATGGCTCGCCATGGCCCTCGAGAAATGTTAAAAAAAGCAGCTCTGGTTGAGTGTTTCACCTCGCTTTTTGTAAATTTTATGGAGTACAGTGAACCCTCGGTTATCGCGGTTAATGGGGACCGAGACCACCCGCGAAAACTGAAAATCCGCGAAGTAGCGGCGCACCTTCAAAAATGCTTAAAAAAAATATACAATATATATAATAAATATATATATATATATATATATATATATAATAATATATATATATATATATATATATATATATATATATATATATATATATATATATATACGGGGAGAGAGAGAGTGAAATTCATGTTATAACAAAAAAACCAAATTATTATTAAAACGTATTATTTTTTTATTCCCCAGCCATTCTTTTTGTATTTATTTAATTACTCCGACTTTTACCTGCTGGTACGCCGTCCGGTGTGCCCTGTGAAATGAAAGGTGGCATTCTTTATTTATTTATTCATTTATTCATTCATAACTGACAGCCTCGCGCTCCGCTCGTGCCCGGGCAGAAGAGGTGCTCCAATTTGGCTTAACTGTGACACACGCCCGCCCTCCTCCCCCGGAGCTTCCATTCGGTTAAACTTAGGGGCCGCTTGGCACCGCCCGTGCCCGGGGAAGGTGCTCCTCTTCGGCTTACTGTGACGCGAGCATGCCCTCCTCCTCCGGAGCTTCCATTCGGTTAAACTTAGGGGCCGCTTGGAACCGCCCGTGCCCGGGGAAGGTGCTCCTCTACGGCTTAACTGCCACGCACGCTGGCCGGAGCTCTGGTACGGTCCGAACCGCGCGAAACGTCGCCACCGATCGTGTCCGGGGGAACGTGCTCTTCTTCGTCCACTCTCCTCTTCGCCCACGCTCTTCTTCGGCGCACGCCGGCCGTCTAACCGCTCCAGCGCCCCGTTGTGTCGCTCGGCGAAACTACAATGCCCCCGAATATTTTTTAGACCCGCGAAGCACTGAACCCGCGAAAGGTGAACCGCGAAGTAGCGAGGGTTCACTGTATGTATAAGACCAAGACCTACAAAATAGTCTCTTGGAGCAATGAGCTAGGTTTTACAGGAAGTCGGCCATTTTGAATTTACTTAAAAGGGGGCGGGTCACCACAATGGACTTTGTGTAGAAATTATTATTGGGGCCCGAGCAGCGACCGCGGCGAGGTCCCTATTGTTTTTGTAGAAATTGTTATTAGGGCCCGAGCTGCGACGGCTGCGAGGTCCCTATTGTTTTTGTAGAAAATATTATTACTTTTATTATTATTATTATTATTATTATTATTAGGGCCTGAGCAGCGACCACCTTGCACCACCCAGTGGTGACAAAAATTATAATTTTTTACATTTTGACGTACTGCACGGTGCCCTTTTAACGAATCTGATTGAAAATTGGCCAAAAATGACTTTAGATATTGATCTTGTTGAATCCTTTTGGGCAATTTATCGATACTCATAGTGGTGTCTTTGAAAAAGGTACCGATGACGCGCTGGTCCAATGATCAGCATCTCGGTTTTATCTGAGTTAAGACGCAAAAAATTGAAAGACATTCATAGTTTAATTTCGGCAAGGCATGCCTCTAATTTATAGCAATCACACGGATTCGTTATATCCAACGGCATGTATAATTGCGTATCATCAGCATAGTGTCCCCCAAAATGGGTCTGATATCACGATAGCTCGAGGGTATTTTGAAATGATTATTTTAAAATCAGTGTTGATGACAATGAAATGTGCATATTTCAGGTGTTTTTTTTTTTATTGTGAAATTACACCAGATTTTGATGGGACCACTTTTGATGAACAGCTGGGGTCGTCGAGTGTCCAACAAAACTAGTCTGGTATTACGACAGCTCCAGCTCTTTTATTTTAAAATGCCTCCTTACATTTTGATGGGACTACTTTTGGTGGAAAGCTGTGTTGTCTAGTGTCCTCCAAACCTGGTTTGGTATTACCATAGCTAGAGGATATTTTTTAATGAAATTTTAAAGTCAGGCATGATGACAGTGAAATGTGCAGATTTCAGGCAACTTTTAGTTTGAAATTACAAATTAGATTTCAATGGGACCACTTTTTATGGACAGCTGGGGTAGTCTCGTGTCCCACAAAACTGGTCTGGTATCACGAAAGCTCGAGCTATGTTTTTTTTTAACTCAGTGGTGATGACCGTGAAATAAGCGAATTTCAGGCTACTTTTATTTTGAAGTGCCACATCACATTTTGATGTGACCACTTTTGGTGGACAGCCGGTGTGGTCTAGTATCCCCAGTCCTGGTTTGGTATCACGATAGTTTGAGGATATTTTTTAAAGATTTTTCTTTTAAATCAGTGTTGATCACAGTGCATATTTCAGGTGATTTTTTTATTTTGAAATGCCACATCAAATTTTGAAGTGACCACTTTTTGTGGACAACTGGGGTGGTCTGGTGTCCCGCAGAACTCGTCTGGTATCACGATAGCTTGAGGATTTTGTAATGATTTTAATTTTTTTAATCATTGGTGACGACAGACAAATAAGCAAATTTTCACGCTTTTATTTTTAAATATCCAATCAGATTTTGATGGGACCACATTTGTTTTTCCGGTTCCGTCGCCACGCGAGTGGCTACCTGCTAGAGCAGCACGGCTCACTATTTGAGCCTTTTTCGCGTGTTTTTCCCTTTACCCAGTTTTATTTATTTTACCTCATCGCAGCAATGGACATCCAAATTGCGGTGGTTTTATTGCTGCTGAGGGCTGTTTTTTGCGTGATCGTGTCCGGAGATGTCACTGGGAGCTACGGATCAATCGTTTACACAAGAGATCAGCTGTTAGCACTTCGTGCTAACCCCGTGCCGACTCCCGGAGCGAGACCCGATATCCCCCACGAGTTGAGGAGGAAGAGACGGGGGATGTCGCGCGGGGGCGAAACGCCAGGCAAAGAGGAGGCGTGACCACCCCGTCCTCCCGTCCGTTTTTATGGGAAATGTTAGATACCTTCCCAAGAAAATGGACGAGCTAACAGCGCTAACGCGGCACGAGAGGAACTTCCAATGAGCTAGCTTGCTGATGTTCACGGATTCATGGCTAACAGAGCTAACGCCGGACACCGTTGTGGAATTTGACGGCTTCCAAATACTACTTGCGGACAGGACACTGGAAAGCGGTAAGAGGAAAGAGGAGGGCTGGCTGTGTTTGTTAATGATAGATAGTGTAACCCTAGGCACATCATAGCTAAGGAGCAACTTTCCAGTCGGGACAATGAGCTGCTAGCTGTTAGCATGCGTCCATACTTGACAAGCATCGCGAGTTAACAAGGACGCGCACGTAACAGGTGCGTGAGTAAACTGCTTAAAACTTTGATCGTCATTCGGCTGACCTACAAATTGAGACGCTACAGTCAGTTTGACGTTTTTGTTTGCTTCATTGTGGATTGACATGGAGGAACAAGACAGTGGAAAGCGGACATTAAAAATGACGGAGAAAAGCTGTAGAAGATCACAAGCCTAAACGGATGCAGGCACGCAGCTGCAAATTTGCTCAATTGACCTCCATGCAACGTCAAATTGAACAATTGATGGAGGATGATGCAAATGTTGACGCTGTAAAAAACTGAGGTTCGTGTTTGCTTTAGCGGCATGGAGCAAGAATTTGTGGACCTCAATTCCGGTCTGCAAAATTTAAAGACTGAAGAGGATTTTGCCGATGACCAAAATAACTGGTTTGATCCAAAAAATGTAATTAATGGAAATGTGAGCAATGGAAGAAGGACGTTTTGAAACGTGCAGAGGAAGGATGCAATAAACAAATATCACCTGCTGATAGTAGATCTGCATCAACTAACTACACCCATAGAAGTAGAAGTAAAGAATCTAACAGACAGAAGCTCACTTCTGTCAACGTCTTCAATTAAATTAAAGGCTCAAATGGAACGAGCATGTTTAAAGGCAAAGGCTGCTGATTTACAACAAAGGTTGGCACTTGAGCAAGAAGAAGCTGCAATTAAAGCAAAGAAGGAAATGCATGCAATGCAAACGGCACTCCCTGAGTCTGATGCTAAATTGGATGTCTTGAGAAGATATGAAAATACCCAGGAGGATGGTATCCACATTCCTGATGAGTGTGTTACAATTTAAACAAGGAAAAACATTCAATTACCATCACAGCCTATCAGAGCAACAAGCAGTGTTGACCTGAAATGCTCCCACTTCGACTATTCCAATGGCTAGATTTCCACATCAGACAGAAAGTAGAGAACAACAGGTACATGTGCTTGATGGCCTTTGCCACGCAATCTCACAGCAAGCCAGTGTCGCAGAATACTTAGCAAAGAGTCAAAAAGCATCGCTTCTTCCCGAACTTTCCATTCCTACGTTTTACAGGCGACCCTCTGCATTATAAAACCTGTATAGGTGCCATTGAACATGGGATTGAAGGCCGTACAAGTGATAACCGTGATCATCTTCAATTTTAGCTGCAGTATACTAGTGAACAACCACATGAGTTGGTGAAGAGCTGCATCCATATGGAACCTCTGACAGGATATACCAAAGCAAAACAAATCTTGAAGGAGTTTTATGGTGATGACTTCATGATAGCAGAAGCATATTTAAAGGAAGCCATGGATTGGCCAACAATCAAGTCTGAAGATGGTGTTGCACTTCAGTCTTTCACATTATTCCTTATGGGCTGTTCGAACATAATGGCAGATGTTAATTACATGGAGGACTTGGACAACATGGCTAATATAAAGGCATTGGCAAACAAACTTCCATACAGACTTATAGAATCTTGGAGAAAATTTGCCTGCAATCTCCAAGAAAGAACAAATAGAAGAGTGAAGTTTAAGGATTTTGTTGACAAGCACGAAAGATTTCTATAAAACAGAAAACAAAATCACAACACACAGAAACAACAAAATCAAAGAAAGTCTTCACAACAGTCATTGTGCCCGCCAAGATGGAAAACAACAAAACCACCACGCCAAAGGCAGAACCTGTTTCAGTGGATGCTATTGCCAAACCATGTGCTAATTGTAATGGAGAGCAACACAGTCTCACAATTGGTAAGGAATTTAGGAGAAAGCATCACAAGGATAAGATTGACTTCTTGAGGAGCAAGGGTCTGTGTTTTGCATGTTTGATGCACGGTCGCATTAGCAGTTGCTGGAAACAAAAGCTTCAATGTCAAGAATGCTCTAGACTGCATCCTACAGCACTACACATTGTCCATAAACTTCTGCAAAGAAACAGCCTAAGACGATTGTGAATAGCAGTACCTATTAAGCGCCCTCGTACAAACAACAGAAACCTGGGGTGTCACTGGGGCCTGTAAATAGGACTGCATCCTTTCAATAATTCCGGTATGGGTCAAGGCACAAAAAGGAACCAAGACAGTGGCGACTTACTGTCCGGTTTAAAAATGCCCTGACGCCTTTTTTAGACTGAAATAACTTACTAAAGTTTTCGTTTTGTGCCATTCAGAATGGGAGAGGGAGCCAGGAGGTGAAACAGCCGTCTTGCCAGTTCAATCCCGCACACCCTCTGACTCTCACCCTCCGTTCTGCCTTTTTATTGAAACTAACTCATCAATAACTAATCACCAGAAGACAGAAAAGCATCAACAACTAATCACCAAGAGACAGAAAACATCAATAACTCACGGTATAAAGGTCAGTTTAACTAAAGCATCAATAACTAATCACCAGGGACTCCAGCAGGCAGAAAATCATAACCCAAGGTCAGTTTAACTAAACACATCTTCAGGATACGGTGTCTGTGTGTGTGTGTGTTAAAATAACAAGTAAGTGTCTCTGTGTGTGTTCAACATTAATGAGTGTATAAAAACATGATTATGAATACACAAACTGATTACCTATCCTCAGCCCATCTTACATTTCCCCCCTGTTGTGGATTTAAAAATCATGTCCTTACGGCTTTAAGACAGATCATCATAATGAAATCATACAACAGTGTGATCATCAGTGGAGGAGCGAAAACCTCACATTAGGGAAAAATTCCCCTCCTCCCTTCCGGCGTAGAATGAGATCCTCATAATTTGATGACCATCAGGGAATAAAACTTGTCCCTGGGGTGACTTGGTGGAGGCCCTTGCCTCGTTGTAGGAGAGATAAGATAAGATAAGATAAGATAAGATGTCCTTTATTAGTCCCACAATGGGGAAATTTGAGGTGTTACAGCAGCAAAGATATAGATCACACAGAGTCGGCGGCGTAATGTAGCCGTTAATGTATAACATTAGCAGCAGACATTCAGAAAAAGCATGCAAATATACACAGTATAAACGTATCTAAGTGTAAGGAAACACTCCTAATGTTTGTCCATTATACGGAGGGGGAAACGCTGTAATGATAAAAACTACTGAATGATTGAAAATACTGCAATCATAAAAATATTCCAATGATAAAAGTACTGTAATGGTAAGAGTACTGAAATGATAGAAAAGTACTGCATGATAGAAAATACTGCAATGGTAAAAGTACTGTAATAGTAAAAGTACTGCAACGATAGAAAAATACTGCAATGATGAAAGTACTGCAATGGTAAAAGTACTGCAATGGTAAAAGTACTGTAATAGTAAAAGTACCGCAATGATAGAAAAATACTGCAATGATAAAAGTACTGCAATGATAAAAGTACTGTAATAGTGAACATCCTGCAGTGGTAGAAATACTACAGTGATAGAAGTATTGTAATAAGAATACTGTAATGGTAAACAAAATACATCATTGGTCAATATTTAAGTACACCCTTGGCTGAAAGTACAGTAGTAGTTAATATTGCATCCTAGGACTGCACAATTGCACTAATGCCCTCCCGTTTGTAGGCCTGACCCAATGTTCTTGTTAAAAAGTCTGACAGCAGTTGGCAGGAAGGAGCGGCGAAATCTCTCTTTGGTACAGCGAGGGTGTAAAAGTCTGTCACTGAAGGAGCTGTAAAGTGTTCTCAGAGTGTCATTGAATGGGTGGGCTGGTTTGTCCAGCATTGATGACAGTTTTGCCGTCATCCTTCTGCCCCCCACTGAGTCCACAGAGTCCAGGGAGCAGCCCAGGACAGAGCTGGCCCTCCTCACCAGTTTGTCCAGTCTCTTTTTGTCTCGGCCCGAGATGCCTCCTGCCCAGGAGACCACTCCATAGAAGATGACTGATGAAACCACCGAGTCATAGAAGTTCCTGAGGAGTGTTCCCCGAACGCCAAAGGACCTCAGCCGCCTGAGTAGGAAGAGTCTGCTCTGACCCTTCCTATAGAGAGCGTCTGTGTTGTCGCTCCAGTCCAGTTTATTGTTCAGATGAACACCCAGGTACTTGTAAGTTGAGACCCTCTCAACGTCTGTTCCCTGGATATTCACTGGTGCAGGTGGAGAGTGCCGACGCTTGCGGAAATCCACCACCAGCTCTTTGGATTTCCCAGCGTTGATTTGGAGGCGGTTCTGCTGACACCAGTCCACGAACCCCTGCGTAACCCCTCTGTACTCCCGATCGTCATCGTCAGTGATGAGGCCGACAATCGCAGAGTCATCAGAGAACTTCTGCAGGTGACAGGTTGTGGAATTGTATTTGTAGTCCGAGGTGTAGAGGGTGAACAGGAAGGGAGCCAGCACAGTTCCCTGCGGCGCTCCCGTGCTGCAGAGGAGCACGTCAGACACACAGTCCTGTGTTCTCACGTACTGTGGCCGGTTTGTGAGGTAGTTGTGAATCCATGTGATGAGGTGGTGGGCCACTCCCGCCTGCTCCAGCTTGTCTCCCAATAAGGCGGGCTGGATGGTGTTGAAAGCACTTGAGAAATCAAAGAACATGATCCTCACCGTGCCCCCCGCCTTCTCCAGGTGGAAGAGTGAAGTGTGGAGCAGGTAGATGATGGCATCATCCACATTGATGCCAGGCTGGTATGCAAATTGGAGTGGGTCCATTGAGGAGCTGACCAGGGGGCGCAGATGGACGAGGACCAGTCTCTCCAGGGTCTTCATCAGATGAGACGTCAGCGCCACTGGTCTGAAGTTGTTGAGCTCCTTCGGATGGGGTGTCTTTGGAACCGGAACCAGGCAGGATGTTTTCCACAGCTGGGGGACTCTGCCCAGCTTCAAGCTCAGGTTGAACATGTGCTGGACGATTCCACACAGCTGGTCTGCGCAGGATTTGAGGAGCTGGGAGCTGGTCCCATCTGGGCCTGCCGCCTTCCTCGCCTTCATCTTCCTCAGCTGGTTCTTCACCTGAGATGTTGTGAGGAACAAGGCTGAGCAGGAGGAAGTGGTGGTTGTCTGATGAGGCTGGGAACTGGAGCCTGTGGAGAGAGAGAGGGGCGAGAGAGGGGGAGAGAGGGTCTTGTTCGCAGTGGCAGGAGGGGTGGGTGGGGGCTGCATCAGGGAAGCCTGAGCGGGGTCAGACATTTGATCAAACCTATTGAAAAATAGGTTCAACTCATTTGCCCACTGAAGCCCCCCCCCCCTTCTGGGTCTTACCTGCTTGTCCGTGGCCTGAGATGGTCTTCAGGCCCCTCCAGACATCCCTGGCATTGTTCCGCTGCAGTTGTTCTTCCATCCGCATCCTGTAGGACAGCCGTCCTTACCTCCCGGATCTTCGTGTATGGTGTGTGTGTGTGTGCACGTGTGAGGACAGGGGCAAGAAGTCCATGTGTTTTTACGTTTCAGTGTCCAGTTTGAGTTCGTCATTCTCAACATTAATCAGGTTGTAATGGTACATTTGGGCAACATACCTACGATTAACCATCGTCTTTGTCATAAAAATAATGCAACATGAACAGACTACACATAACAAAATGAAAACTATAATTATCCCTATATATTGTTTTTTAAATTCTTCATAGTGGTCATAACATCAATAATTGTTTCATTTTTATTAAAAATTTAAATGCAGTAATGTACTCCAATCAAGGCTGATATTCCTTTATGTACGTCATTAATTTCCAAACAATATCTAATCTTTTTGTTCTGTGGCTTCAACATATTTATCATCTCATCAATATTAGCACCACAGAGTACTGAGTTTCGAGATCCTCACAATAGTCGTTCTCAAAATGATATTTTATTTTTATCAATTTAGCTTTGTTAAGGTAAGATATTTTATTGACAATCTAACATTAATATGCAAAGAACATGTACATTAGTACGAAATGTAAAAGAAAATTGTGGTGGGGGGGTGCGAATTGTTTTCTTCTTGGTAGGGGGGGCATGACAGGAAATAATTGAGAACCACTGGTCTAGTCACACACCAGCTCGGGTTCATTCCCTACCAGAGAAATGACATTCCATGTCCCCAGAGCTAGGCGCTTTATGTTGCCGGGGATTGGACTGCCTTTGACTGCCTCCTAGCTCAAAGGAAACCCAAATTCTTTGGTCCCGCCCACTGGTAGTGAGCCGAAGCCCTTGTATTAAATAATAAATAAATACATAAAATAAAAAAATTAATAAATTTAAAAAACGGACCGATCCACTGCTTGGGTTAGTTTGACCCACCTTGAGATCCGTTCCCACTCAGTGACAGTGTCTACAAGCCACTGCCACCAGGCCAGTGAACCCAACGTCCAGGCAGTGACAAAAAACGTGATCAAATTACATTGCTCATCATAAGGTGTTTGTGAGACGCTCTTTGTATGTTTCCTCAATTAAGACCTGTTTTCCATTGGTGTATTTGAAAAAAGTGGTGAACCTGTTAAATTCACTACAAAACGTTAAGAAGATGAAAGTAATGTTTGAAGGAATATTATTTTTCTATCGACGTGCCGGCGGGCGGGCACAGATAGAGAGTGATAAAGCAGCACCACCCGCGCGGGGCGTGCTGACGAAAAGGCAAGCGCTCCTCCTCTCATCGCGTCCTTATTAAGACAGAAAAAAGACGCTGTTGAATTTGACCTATTCGCAGTTCGAGCAGGTGCTTAACGCTGGAGAATATCACCACTTCGAAGTTCGAACTGCTGTTGAAACGGAGAGGTAAGTGTTTTTCGTTGGGTTTTTTTCAAAACATGCGTCGAGTGCATTTGTTCATAGTTAGAGATAGTTGTGTGGAAAACACTATACAAAGTAGCACCATGGATGTGGGCCTACAACACTGGCCTAGCAAACATGTGCTCCTACATCGACATAATTGACGAGCTCCAGTTAAGCATTGAATAATTATAAAACGTCATGGTGCTTTTACTCATTTAAAGAACTAAACCGACGCGTATTGTCATCCGGTGGTCAGGTTTGCATTGAATGTGAGCACGAGGGACGCTAGCTTGTTGCGTTAGCTTTGCGGAGCTAACAGCTTGCACTTTTGTTATAGAACCACAGAATGCAAGTACCATGATAATTTCTGTCATTAATTTTTGTGTAAGACACGATGTTCACTGGTTAATTACATGATTCTTAAAGCAAAGGTTACTGTGAATGCAATTTTGGTAAGATTTTTGTAGTCACACTGCATAAATCTGTCTGTGTCTGTTGTTTAAACTTCAATATAAACTATTATGGTTGAAATCGTTAATTGGGATGGAGGAATTGATATTTTTTTAATTTATAATTTATTTTTCTTACACTGATATTGTTAAAACTCCATTTAGCCCATAGTATTAATAATTCTCAACACAATACTGTCTTTTTTCTTTATAGAATAAACAATGCCTTCCCTGAGATGCAGGAAGTCCCCAAAGCAGGATACTATTGAACATGCAGTCAAGGGTCTGGACAAGACTGCAGAGTTAGAAGCGAAGTATATAAACTAATTTAAAGGTATGATGTTAACGCTTTTGCTAAGATATATTATTGTTTTCTGATAACCAAGCTGACATCGTTTTTTAAGTGGTTATTTTACATTAAGAGTGTCTTGACCTTTTCTTTTGCCACTTTTGTCAGTTTCAAGTTATTTCAGTGAGTGTGAAACCTGATGGTAGGAGTTCTATCTAAATTAAGGCTGTACTTGATGACGCCCTCCGGCATTTTTATACCACAATAGACCGGTGAACAAGTCCGATATTGATAGTCTAGTGTAAAGCACGTAATACGTCACAGAGATCACGTGACGCGATCCAATATGACTGTGTACAGTGTATGTCATTGTTTTGAAACTAAATAATCTTAAAGTTTTTTTTTTACGTAACCAGGTGCAATTGACATTTGTACTTTCAGTCCTAATACATACTGGCTAATGCAATGCTGGAAAATGAATTTTGGCTGGTCTGTTCCTTTAAAATCATAAAGAAGGGCTCTGCTCTATCCCTCACAAGAAGCAATGTTTCAAACCACCCTACATTAGTATAGTGGCCCAAATGAATATGATGACTCCTTATTTGTGTGCTTAAAAATATGACGAAGCTAACTTGATTTCCCTGTTAACTAGGTCGAGGAGTATTTACCAAGGCCCCTTTCAGGAAAGACGACTTTATTCTTTATTATGGAGTACAGAGGAAAATTGATAGATTCTGATGAATCTCAACGCAGGAAGATGGATGGAAGAGGCACTGTCTTTTTGTTTGACTTCCGCCGGCAAGAAAAAACTTGGAGGTGAGGCAAAGATTGAGATGTTATCTTATTTTTGTTTTTATTTAAAAAAAATAAACACATACTCATCCCATAAGTGTTAGGGGAAAAATCATTCTCTAAGCAAAAATGTATAATTACTTTTATTCATGCGTTGAATCTGTACAAATGAAAATATAGATCATGAAGTCTCAAAGACAAGCTGTTAATAGGGTCTGATTCCAATAGAAATTTCTTGTATGATTTGATTTAGATTTAAAAATTGTGGATTTCCTATTTTTATGTTTTGTGTACACAAGATTGTCTCAAAGATTAATTTCTGACATTGATTGAATAATTGTTTTTTTTTTTTTTAATCTATTTTAAGTGTTGATGCAGCTCAAGAAGATGGCAGTCTGGGAAGACTGGTTAATGATGACCACATGCACCCCAACTGTAAAATGAAGAAGATGACAACAGAGGACAGACCACACCTCTGTCTGTTTGCGCTCCGAGACATTGATGTTGGCGAAGAAATAACTTAAGACTATGGACCAGCTGGCCTTGGAGAACACAGGTTTGTAAGATGCATCTTTAAGTACAATAACAGAGCCCACTTGTGGTGTTCTGGTGATGTAGTTTCCAATTAGTTTGGCAATCTAATAAATGTATGTGAAGTTTCTATGGAAGTTGAACATGATGACTGACTGGGGGAGTTCTCCATTGTCCACTATCTGTAATTCAAATTTGTGGGTCTGAGTCAAAGTTTGGCTCTGCAGGAACAACGAACTGGTCAGGGAGTGACAGTATTACAAAGTTCTGCGTTACTCCTTTCTGGGCGGTGGCCCTGTTAGGCCATCATATGCCATATTGCAAATATCCCCATTGTGGGACTAATTAAGGACATCTTTATGTTGTGGTTTCCCTACCAGAACCAGCACCAACCCTGTATATTCATGATATAAAACACTGTTTCAATTTGATATTTAGCCTTTCTATACTGTAAAAATAGAAGACCCCAGGCTTTCCTGCGCGCCCTTGCCCAATTGGTGGTGTTCAGGAGACAACCTGGGACTGAAATATCAGTCACAACCAGTGTTGTTTTCGTCACTGATGACTATGACGAAAATACTTCGTTAACGCCCCTTTTTTAATGACGATGACAAGCTATACGAGGTTCTTTTATGACGAAAACATGACGTGATGTACATGAATTTTTTTCGTTGACTAGACAAAATTGTTAGCATGTGGTTCATAAATTATTTTATGTTGCTTTTAGTGAAATAAAGCCACAACAGTTGCCCAACAAAATGTTTTGCTTCTCTGCTTATTTTGGAGCAGTGAGTATTGATTCCACTGTTGCCACTTTTTTCTGTTTGTAATGAAGAATCCTTAGTAGTCCATCCAAAAGTCTTTGTTATTGGGTGGAAACCTTGAATGCCTTGTTTTAACTCAAATGGACTTAAACCCATCCATCCATCCATCCATCCGTTATCTGTACCGCTTCTCCTCACTAGGGTCGCGGGGGGTGTTGGAGCCTATCCCAGCTGTCTTCGGCAGTAGGCGAGGTACACCCTGAATTGGTGTCCAGCCAATCGCAGGACATGCATAGACGAACAACCATCCACGCTCACACTCATGCCTCGGGGCAATTAGAGTGTCCAAGCAACTTGCCATGCATGTTTTAAGAATATGGGAGGAAACCGGATTACCCAGAGGAAACCCACGCAGGAAGGCCGGAGCCAGAATCGTACCTACGACCTCAATATTGTGAGGCCATCATGCTAACCAGTTGGGCCACCGTGCCGCTTGGACTAAAACCTTTGTGAATAAATTGACGAAAACTAGGGTAAAACTTTTTTTGCGTTTCCGTCGATTAAAACTGGACTAAAACCCTTTTTTTAGTTTTCGTTGACTAAAACTGGACTAAAACTATAACGAATTGGGATGACTAAATGTGATGTAAACAAATCAGCACTTTGTCCAAATGACTTGGACAAAATCTAAAATGCCTGCCAAAAACAACACTGGTCACAACACGTGTCTACAGAAGATTAATTGGCATGGGCGAAATTAATTAGTTTTATTTCATTCATGAGCTTATGTTTTGTTTTGGGTGGCTAAGGCTTAAAATGTGTAAAAATCTAATCCAACCTCAAATATAATTAATTCAATAAATTTATGATGCTACTAAAACATCGAAGCAGCCTCCTCCAGGCTTTACAGACTCAGAAATGGAGGTATGCGTATCGTGTGCTCATCCTGTCGTGTCTCGAGATGTTAAAATTGCAGTTAGATAGACGTGTGCTGATTAGACAAGACTTCTAATATATCTGGTGTCACAGGATATTTGTCAGTGAATGTGTATGTCTGGTTTGAGGCTCACTCAGCTTTTTCTTGTGTTGTGGGGTCCAGTTGAGTTGAATTGCGAGTCAGGTATGTTGGCCATCTGACACCCAACTGTCAGGTTTGCGTTCGTGGGGACCCCGTAGAGCCATTTTTATTGTTGACATAAATCATAGCTAATCATCTTTTCCTTCATTATCATATGAAATACAGTTAGGAGTTGTATGTGCCTTTACTATGTTATAATCTTAGAACCTACCAGCCACTACAGCTGTCCGACAAGAAGACTTTTGGCTGTCCTGTGCTCCATTGCGGCCCTGGTGGCGTTCAAAAGACAACCTGTGACTGAAATATCAGTCACAACATATCTCTACTGAAGATTAATTGTCATGCGCTAAAGTAATTGGTTTTGTTTCATTCGTGAACTTGTTCGTTAAAATGTGTAAAATTCTGATCCATTTTCTTTTTTTTAATTCATTAAATTAATATTCAACTTGTTCATTAGGATGGAGGACAACCGACAATGACTGAATCGGCTGAGGTTGATGCCACCAGAACATCGAAGCAGCCTTCTCAAGGTTTGACAGACTCTGAAAAGGAGGTATGCGTATCATGTGGTCATCCTGTCGTGTCTTGAGATGTTAAAATTACAGTTAGATAGACCTGTGCTGGTTGGACAAGTTTTCTAATATATCTGGACATAAATCGTAGCTAATAATATTTTCCCTCATCATCATATGATATACAGTTATGCGTAGTGTATGTCTTTACTATGTTACAATCTAAGAACCTACCAGCCACTACAGTTCTCTCATTGGGAGACTTAAGCTTTCGTCAGGCTGTCGACTGCTGCATTGCCCTCTTATTGGCTTTAAGTACACAACCTGTAACTGAATTATCTGTCAGAACAGAACCTATGTGTCCACAGCAGGTGATTTGGCATGTGGATTCTTCAGATTTTTAGAAAATAGGTAAAATTGTGATCAAAAGTTTAAAATGTATAAAATTCTGGTATAGTTTGCAATAGTATATCTATTAAATCATTTCAAAACTTCTTAACAAGGATGGAGAACATTGGCTGTGACCGAATTGGTTGAGGTTTACATTACCAGGACCATTGAGCAGCCTCCTCGGGATCTACAAATTTAGGAATGAAGATATGCATCCCATGTTACAATCCTGTTATGGCCCGAGGTTTTGAAGTTGCAGTTACATATTGGGCTGGGCGATATGGCTGATAAGTACATAGCGATATAAGTATTTCATATGGGTCCATCGATACACATTGAATTCTTTTTTCATATTATTTTATTCATTATTTTTTTTATTTTCCAATATTTTCACTGCCCTGTTAAAAAAACATTTAATGTAGTTTTCCTCCCGGGAGCTTTTTGTTACGGTCAATTAAGTGTTTTTGTTAAATATAGCTGCGTAGAATAATTATATGCATTATTATCGTACCACAATGTTTTGGTTTTGCAAATAATTTCCTAAAATCATTCTAATTTTGTTATTACATTATTTTGTCATATCATTCATCAATATTTTAGTTTTTTTTTTTTTCAAATAGAATTAAGACCTTTTTCTGTGCAGATTCCTCTGGGGATTAAGTATTTAATGGGTTCTCAATTTTCTCTTGGACTCTGATGCAACCCAGTCTCCTCCCTTGGACAAAAAATATGGGCTGAATCTTCCTTGGAATAACGACACAGATTCTGACGAATCATTGTCAAATCCTGCCCCTGAACTTTGTGCCTCAGACCCAGACCATATTACTATCCCAAGGCTCAGGAGGACCAAAAGTATACAGGTAAACAACCCATATAGATTTCAGGGAATCTTACAAGCAAATTGCATATATTTTATTGGTCTCCTGCCTTCTATCCTTTATATTTCGTTGTTGTTGTTGTTTTTTAGATTAAAAAAACAGGCTGACTTTGGAATGGATAAGCATTATTACTCCAACTCAGATGACAGTGGAGATGAATATATTCCGGATACAAGTGAGGCCTCTGATTCAGACGGAAGTGAATCTTTGAAAATTGTGGACCCTCTCTTGAAGTCTAAGAATGCCTTCAGAGATTTTTCTCCCACACCACGAATCTCAAAAGCCACCTCAACGCAGGTTGTTAATCAAGGGCGTTCACCCGTTCGGAGGAGTAGCAGCACTGGTGTGATTCTTGAATTCTATGGCTCTTCAAATATTTGTGCAGTTTAACACAAATCATCCAAAATAGAATTCAAGCACATCTGTGACAGAAATTCAAATTCAGAAGTCAAAGAGAGAGAACAAAAAAAAAAATCTAATGCTGCGCTTCTTCCGAAGACATATACTGTAAACATTAAATGTATGTTAGGACAATCTTGAAAAAAGTATTAGAACACCCTTTACTTTTATTTCTTGTTAATTTTATTAACCAAAATATGTCCATTTTTATTACAGATTAATGAATACAAAATTAAAACTCTAATCAGCTACTTTTTAATCGTTATATTTGTATAAACAAATGTTATACATCTGTGTGTTAACTTATACAAGAAATGACGGAAAAGCAAGGGTGGTTTAGTATTTTTTTATCGTATATAGTCTGTATAATATCTTTAACCTATGCTGATGCTGTTTAATACTGATTTAAATAATAATAATAATGTCATAATCTGTTGGTTTTACATGAACAAAACCTTTCAAGCACTTTTTAAAATTCTAAATACTACCTCTTGTCAGTAAGTTGGTTCACAGCACTGCCTTGGAGTGAAAGTGTGTAGTGCTGAGACAGTCGGTATGTGCTGAGTCGTCTGACGTTTGTGTGACTGGTACCCAGGAAGGTAGCAAAACCAGGCAGTGTGTATGTCGTACCCAGGAAGGCAGAGAAACCAAGCAATATGTATGTGGTACCCACGAAGGCAGAGAAACTAAGCAGTGTGTATGTGGTACCCGGGAAGGTAGCAAAACCAGGGAGTGTGCATAGATACAGACCCCAAAAGTGATTAAAACCAAATAAAGTCCCCAGAAGATCATCTGTAGTCAGGTGAAGGACCCTGTACTTTGTTCAACTCATTTACTCCCTTAGACGTACAAAGACGTCTTTTAATGCAATGGCGCCCTCTACCAAAGACGTATAAGTACGTTTCCTGTCTTTTTTACGTCATAGTGTACATAAGGGTCTGATGCAACCTCTGACTGAGAATCAGCCTTGTCCGCATTGTGAATCATGTAAAAATCACCCAGCAGGGGGCAGAGGTGCAAAAGATCCGCCTTGAATCTGCGCCAGAGGTACAAATGGGGGGGCGGGATCCTGGGGTAGACTTATAAGTGTGGAGAGCAGCGTGGGTAGCAGCAGCATCGGCAGCACTAGCAGCAGTCGCATTAGTAGCGTTAGCAATGAAATCCTCCAAGCAAATGACGATCGAGGAATGCTTTTTTGTAAAAAAAAAGCTTCCTAAAAGCATCAAGGCGATGGAGACGCTTTGGTTGAGAGGATGACGCTTCGTCGTCGTCACAACAAAACGGCGTCTAAAGAGGGTGCGCGTGCCTTGCGGCCTGCATCGCCTGCCTTCGGACAATAGCCAAAGCAGCTGAGAGTCCTCACCAGATCCCCCCGAACGAGGAGGTAAGCGCTCGCAAGTTACCATTGAACATGTGGTTTTACCCCTCATGCTTTTATTGTACATATCATGCATCTTGCGGGCAGAAAATGTCGCGTAAATGTGCAGTTAGACGCGAGCTTGCTCGCTGACTTCCTCATCCGGCCGCCTCTATTGCACAATTACACGCGAGCGTAAGTCCTCGCCGACGAGGAAGTAAACGCTCGCAAGTTACCATTAAACATGTGGTTTTAGCCCTCATGCTTTTATTGTACATATCATGCATCTTGCGGGCAGAAAATGTCGCGTAAATGTGCAGTTAGACGCAAGCTTGCTCGCTGACTTTCTCGTCCGGGCGCCTATTGCACAATTACACGCGAGCGTAAGTCCTCGCCGACGAGGAAGTAAACGCTCGCAAGTTACCATTGAACATGTGGTTTTAGCCCTCATGCTTTTATTGTACATATCATGCATCTTGCGGGCAGAAAATGTCGCGTAAATGTGCAGTTACGCGCGAGCGCATCTCCTCCCCGACGAGGAAACAACAATACTGAATGGTGTGGTAATCATGCATACTTTCTAAAATTCACAGATTGTGCATCCCGCGGCAAGAAAGTTCCTCCTCGTCTTGTTGGTGTAAAGAAAGGTAAATTATAATATGAAACTTCACACGCCAGCAATAAAATGCAGCAATAAATATATATTTCCAATTGTTTGTATTTCTGTAATTTACAGGTTGTGCATCAGGAAGCAGTGGTTCCGGATGGCGTCACACTGGATGGCAACCGAGGAAAATCGACTTTACAGCAACCCCTGGACCACTGAATGCCGCTGCCCATTTGGAGTCTGAGGAGCCAGCTGATTTCCTGCAGCTGTTTCTCACGGATGAGCTTCTGCAGCACATCGCGGATGCCAGCAATCACTTCCCAGACAATTATTTTCACACAAACCCCAGTGGACAAACACAAGCTCGCCTATTTTCCACGGACCAGCAAAGCCAGACCACAACGAAAGTGTCGGGTCTGTTTGTGCAAAGGCAAACGGAGTGAAACAAGAATGTGGTGTGAACTATGTTGTGTGCCCTTGCATCAAGGCAACTGTTTTATTTTATATCACACAAAAAAAAAGTATGTATGACACTGATGTATTTCATTTTTGTACATAGTTCAACAGTTCAGTCGTTTAGTGTTATGTGCAAATAAATTTATTTTATCAAAAACATTTTTTGTGCTTTTTTTTGTTATTTTATAGAAGGCATGCATTATTTAGATGTTAGAGGTGTCATAAAAGCCATAAATAATAGTGTCAAAATTCAAATTATGGTCAAAATGCATCAGTTTACAAAAAGCTCATTTTCTCAGTTTTTTCCCCAGGGATTGGAGTTTTCATGAAATTTAGCTATTTTCAAATGCCGATTGCTCAAGAATGGAAAAAGATAGGAACAAACATTTTTTTCTGTTGAAAGAAGAGAGTCTCATCTTTCTTCGGGTGTGCTCCATGTCTATATAGCATTAGAATACTATATTCTGTGGGCCTTGCAATATTAGTCAAAACCCAGGAAAACGCTGGGATTGAGCGGGTTGCTCCAGTGAAAATGGCTGGTATTTAATGAGTTAAGACTGGTTAGGACATCCGGCTCGCAGTCCCAAGGTGCAGGGTTCGATCCCGGGACCCAGCTTTCCTGTGTGGAGGTTGCATTTGTGAGTGAGTTTGAGCGCAGATGGTTGTTCGTCTTTGCGTGCCCTGCGATTGGCTGGCAACCACTTCAGGGTGTGCCCCGCCTACTGTCCGTTGACAGCTGGGTAGGCTCCAGCACGCTATCCTTGTGAGAATAAGCGGATTGGATATTACATGTATGTGTTTATGCCCTAGGCCAGGCGAGGGCAAACTACGGCCCGGGGGCCACATGCGGCCCGTTAAGTTTTAATCCGGGCCGCCGAACTTGAAAAAAATTTAATGAATAAACCTTGTTAATGTTTTATTTTCTAAACACTGTGGTTTTCAAAGACAAATATTATTGTTGGAATGCTTTTATTCACTTTCATTTAAAATTAAATGTATTTTTTTTCTCAGATGAGGTGAGGTTTCCAAAACACTCCATCCATCTGCTCCTGGTCCGGCCCCTCTGTCATATTTTAGAACCCATTGTGGTCCTCCAATCAAAAAGTTTGCCCGCCCCTGCCCTAGGCTTTGTGTCTTTGCTTGGTTGACTGTGTAATGAGTGTATGAATGCATTTCTTTCTACCAGACACCTTGGACTTCCCATGGCAGATTAATAATCTATTTTATCTATCCATCAGGGTCACGAATGTCATTTGATGAGTAGAGAATTTAGAGTCTCCAATTAACCTAATATACATGGATTTGCGCATGGAAACCTGAGAAAAAGCCCTTAGTCCTACTTTTCCATCTGAACCACTTTATCCTCACGAGGGTCACAGCCGTGACATCCCAGCTGACTTCAGAAAGTAAGTGGGCGACGACTCATGATCTCTTGGTTGAATAATATTGTTAGGGGCTCAAAATGGCCCTCTACAATAAAATGGCAGAAGAATATTACATACTCTCTGGCAGAAGAATATTGCGTTTTTTTTGTTTTGTCCAATTAACTTAAATAAAACTTGGGAAAATTTAATGATTACATGTAAACCAGCTGGTCTTCCCCATACCAAGCCCTGGCTAAAACTGACTGAAAAATGCATGATGTGTGCCTTTTAAACTCCTCGGCCCATCCACTATGCCAGGGATGGGCAAACTTTTTGATTGGGAGGGGGGGGGCACAATGAGTCCTAAAATACATTTAATTTTAAACGAAAGTGAACAAAAGCATTACAACAATATATATGTCCTTGAAAAACCACAGTATTTAGAAAATAAACCATTAACAAGGCTTATTCATTTAATTTTTTTCAAGTTTGGGGGGCTGGATTGAAACGTTTAACGGGCCACAAGTGGCCCCCGGGCCGTAGTTTGCCCAAGTGCCCTAAGCCAATTGATTCTAAAAAATAACAGTTTTCTTCATCAAAACAACATTTTATGATCAACATAAATGTTAGTGAGTACATAAAGGTATACTCATTCGATCTATCATAACCCCATGCACTTAGACTGTACAAAAAAAAGAAAATTTTTATTTTAAAACCTAGTATTTCGCCATGACGTCACACGCTAGCGTCAAGTGCTTGGCGCTAAAAACCCGGAAGTAACAGCGGCGCTCGGTTTGAAAGTGGAGAGTTGTGCATGGTAGGCGAATTCGGGAGAAATGTTTGTTGAACACGAGGACTGTGGCGTAGAAGATGGTTTAACAGCGATCTAGTGCGCACCCAACCGTGATGGCTGACCAACGAAATAAATGCGGACCGACGGAGTGGACTGACAGGACGTGGAAAACAGGTGTGTGGCATGTGTGCGTGTGCACGAATGTGGGAGCGCGTTCACTATGGTGGCAGCGATCGCAAAGCAGCAGCACCACTCCTTGACAAAAGTATTGTACTTTCTCTGATGTTTTGGGTTTGCTCTGCTTTGGGGTTTGTAGTTCTGGCCACGCAAAAGTAACAAAGCAAGTTCTTGGATGTCTGCTTTTTTCTTGAACTGTTAATTGGTTAACATCGTGGCTCTTATTTTTATCTAATGTATGGAGTTTGGTGGCTATCTATATGCACAACTATATTAGTTGCACTTGAAATTGCATACAGAAAATTAGTATAAATAGGTTACGCTATAAAGTATAACAATATTAACAATCGTTATTGTTGTTACTGTTTATTTATTTTATTTTGCAATAACTGTGCTCCAAGCTTAGCTGTTGTGCCAGCTGCCAAGTAAAAATATGTAATCTCACTCAATAATAGGAATAAATACTTAACTAACATCTCAATTTTTCGGGTTGGGCTGTGGGGGAGGGGAGGGTGGCTGCCTGACATAAAGCAGACTGTCCTGCACATGCGCAGACCAGCCGAGTGTGTGAAGTGTGCGTAAGTGCAGTACCGGGACCGACCACTAGACAGCGATCCTGAGTAATTTTTCCGCACACACATTTCTAGCACACTCGTCTTGTTTTTGTGACCTTCCTGGGAAGCCCTGAAACTTTGACAGGACCTCCCCCTGAGCTTCTTATCACTGAATTCAATGCTCTTTTTTGTGGGGCCCAGATTTTTGGTCCCCACAAAAATTTTGGTCCCCTACAGTGGGTGTGCTGTCCGATGTTGGTCCCCAACATGTAGCTTATACAAACACACACACACACCCCTACTTGTTTTTGTGACATTGTTGGGCCACCTGAGCAAAACTCACATTGTGGGAACCACCCTTTCTAGTGGTTGTACAGCTCTGAAAAAAATCAGGCAGTGTCCAGGAATTTAGTTAAACACAAAAACCACTTCAAATTACCAATTAATGACCTGGAGGTCAAATGAGTGACTCAAGTGCATGTAATTCAGTCACTGTAGCCCAAAGATTCTCTGGGCCAGTGGATGAACCATTATTCGTCTTGGACAGCATTGAAGCAGGCCGTAGCCTGGTTTCTAAAGCTGAAAGACTTACTGACAGAGTAAAGGAAAATAGAAAGGAGTTAATCACATTAGGTGAAGAAGGCAAGATGAATTTATTCAAGAGAACTGTCAAAGGAAAGTATTTGACCTGCGACGACTTGGATAAAGCAGAAAGAGAACTTGTGAAATACTGTCAAAGGCGAAGTTTCAAAAAAGATTTAGCCATATTTGAAAAACAAAAAAGGGTGAAGAAAAGTAGCCCACTTTACAAGTTCAATATAGTACTTCAAGATGGTGTCATGAGGGTTGGTGGACAGTTGAGCCACGCAGCCATGCCTGAAACAGCAAAACAGCAAGCCATCTTGCCAAGGATTCACATAACACAAAGCTAGTCCTGAGATACATTCATGAGATTACAGCTCACGCTGGAAGGAACCACATGATGGCTAATCTGCATCAACAGTTTTGGATACCTCGAGCTGCTAGAGTCATCAGAAGAGTGCTACCTGACGATCCGCCTTTCAAGAGAATTGGCGTTGATTATTTTGGTCCATTCTAAGTAAGTAGGGTTAGAGGACAAGTAAAGAGATACGGCGTGATTTTTACATGTCTCGCTGTACGAGCCGTACATCTGGAAATTGCATCTTCACGTGACACAGATGCTTGTCTCAACGCAATCCGAAGATTTCTTGTCAGAAGAGGACAAGTGAGAGAGATGTATTCTGATAACGGAACCAACTTTAGATCAGCTGACAGTGAAATGAAGAAATCAATCAAAGAATGGAACACTAAGTAAATCGAGAAACACTTGCTGCAAAAAGGTATTCAGTGGCATAGCAATCCCCCAGCAGGTTCCCACCACGGAGGAAGCTGTGAGCGACTTATTTGGTCTGTGAGAAAAATCCTGAATGTCACTGTAAAAGAACAAATTTCGGGTGAAGAAAGTCAATATACCTTGCTTGGTGAGGCTGAAGCAGTTATAAACAGCAGGCCTATCACAAGGACATCTTCCGACCTCAACGACTTGGAAGCACTCACACCCAACACTCTGTTGTGGCTGAAGGTCAAACCTGAGTTACCTCCTGGAGTCTTCTGTAAAGACGACCAATACGCCCCAATACGTACCTCTGGGAATGAGCTGGTCAGCTCTTTAAAGAGTATTATGTAAGTTGAAATACATTAATCCATTTTTCTTTTTTGGACCATCTTTAACTGTGTAGTGTGTAATGTCTAAAATACAAAATGATCAGATTTTAGGGTGCAGTTGACGACTGTGGCACAGGTCCTCGCTCTACAAGTGCTAATAGTCTTCGGCAAAGAGAAAAATCTGCCATAAGGTACAGAAAACATTGGCATCAGAGTAAATGGATGCATGTTTTTGCAATGTGCGAGGAAACTGGCGAACTCAGAGAAAACTACGCAGGCTTGGGAGAACATGCAAACTCTACACAGGAAGGCCGGAGCCGGAATCGATCCCACAACCTCTGCATTGTGAGACCATCGTGCTCACAAGTCGCCCACCGTGGCGGCCGTCCATTATGAATGCCATCCCACCATCCATTATCTGTACGGCTTCTCCTCACAAGGGTTGCGGGGGGTGCTGGAGCCTATCCCAGCTATCTTGGGGCAGTAGGTGGGGTACACCCTAAACTGGTTGCCAGCCAATCGCAGGTCACACAAAGACAAACAACCATCCGCGCTCACACTCACACCAATTTAGGGTGTCCAAACAACCTGCCATGCATGTGTTTGGAATGTGGGAGGAAACCGGAGAACCCACGCAGGCGTGTGGGAAACATGCAAACTCCAAACAGGAAAGCCGGAATCAATCCCGCGACCTCTGCATTGTGAGACCATCGTGCTAACAAGTCGCCCACCATGCATCCCTGCTAAATAAATGATTAATTTTTACATTTTAGTATTTGTAAGCGATCTTGTGTTCATGACAGCATTTTCAACAGTGTGGGTGTTTGTATGAAAGCATTTCACTCGTGTATGGGCATGAGCATGTTTCAGTTGTATTTATGAATAACAATAATTTCACAATTGTGCCTGAGCGCCTTTCACTGGTGTGTATGAGAATGTTTCACCTATGTGTATGAGCGCATTTGACGAGTGTATGAGCAACAACTATTTCACTAGTGTGTATGAGAGCGTTTCACTCGTATGTATGATAGCGTTTCATAAGTATGCATGAGCAACAACAATTTCACTGGTGTGTAAGAGTGCATTTCAGAAGTGTGAAGCGATTCCTGACTTTTGTCCCCAACGGCACCTCATACTCCCCATCTCCCGCTCACTTCTCCTGACCCCATGAGCCATCCCCGTTGCTACTACATGGAGATTTGATGTGTTTTTTTGTTTTTTTTGTTATTAGCTTCTTCAACATCTCTTCTGATTCTCATCTCTTCTCTGGCGCTCGTCTCCGCCTGTCTGATTTGAAGTCGACCTCAGAATTTGCACTATTTTGACATGACTTCTGTGGTAATCACTACTGACATATTGTGTCATTTGCTCAATAATACATTAAAATTATAATAAATAATTAAAATGGGTCCGGTGCCGAGCTCTGGCTTCATATCTTTAAAAGTGGTCTTCTCAAATCTGTTACTAATGGCCTCTAAATCAGTTGTGGTAGAGAAGGGGCAAATTAGACCTTATGGCATCTTAATTTGGTCAAGTCTTGTACCCATTTTCAAGGCCAGCGACTATTGCTTTAGCTATATACAAGAAAAGGATTACTCTGAATATACACAACAACAAATCCCAGATGTCCAACCCAAATGTTGTTTCAAAATAATCCAGTTCAGATGATAAACAAATGTATTGGTATGTTGAGGTCATTATTTCAAATCAAAATATACACTTCTTTTTCAGACAATGGGGAGGATCGAAGAAGTGGAAAAGTTGCAGGAGTAACTTCAAAACAATGCAAAGAGACAGAATCTGGAAGAATGTCAAGTTTGTCCATGTTTATATTTCTGGAATTTAGTGGGCGTGCATCTCGAAATGTTTGGGGATGGTTCGGGCTGCCAGACAAGACTTTCACTGCGAGCGCTGGACCACTGGATGCTGCGGCAAACAGCGGACTTCTTGCAGCTATTTATTACCAACAAGCTACTCCTGCACATCAATGATGCGGATGGCACAGACTGCTTTGCAGACAATTATTTTGAGGCAAAACCAAGAGGTCTGTAAGCACTCTGAAAACAAAGTAAAATATTTGACACCCACGGCAAAAAAAGCCATGCTACAGCATAGGGCTGGGCGATAAACCGAAAATTTACCGTTACCGAAATTTATTACAATGACCGAAATCATTTTGCCCATGTCGGTAAATTCGATGAATAAAAAAAGAAAAGCCTTTTGTCTGCGGCAATGTTCATGCCCCTTTAAGACCGCTACAGCGCCTCTAGTCATGTGACTCCACCCGTCTGTCGCTCTCGTTGCTGGCGATTCAAATCCAGAAGCTTTCTCACCACCCACAACACAACCATGCTGTGCTGAAAGTTCAAAGTGAGAAGCAAGGTTCGACAAGTGACAACAGCCCATGAACGGAGGCGACACCATACGAGAGAACGTCTCAGAGGTGGACGCGATAGCTTAGCACATAGCTAAAGATAAAGCTCCTCTAGTTACGTGGCGCGCACAGGATTTAAACGCTTCATGAAAGCCGTATTTCCCGATATGGACTACATCGGGCCGGGAGCTTAGACATGTCAAGCATTTTGCATCTACATCCGACTTGTGGTCGGGTCGCAACATGGATCCCTGATTGAGCCTAACTGTGCATTACATAGATGACAAGTGGCGACTGCGCAGCAGAGTACTCGAGACGGCACATTTTCCCCGATAATACCCACTTGTTTATTTGGCTTGCATTGACATTTTCTTTCATTTTATTTAGCGTTTTTTTATTTGCCATTATTTACATCATGAGAGCATCTTGGCGCAATCTATTTGCAGAAAAAGATTTCGCAAGAGGTACCCTTTTTCTTTGTGACATTGTTCAAGTCATGCAAAGCAAGCTCAGGGTTCGCGGTTAACCGCTTCCCGATTGCCCGGGGCAAGTGAAATTTGGCCACGGGCAAGGTAAAATTATGGGCAACTTGCCCGACCGGGCAAGCATTTTTTAAAGCAGCCAAATATCTTTAATTTTGACGAAAACGGTGGTGTGATCTGTTTGTGTGCACTGTATGGTGATGGTTTAACCCAGACAACCCCTTATGTTTTGGTATGGTCCATTGGCCTTATCGGGGGCAATGGGCGGGCGCTACGGGGATCAGTTAGTTCAGTGAATGTCGAGTTAAAGTGGACGTCAATAAATCCCGCAGTATTGGAACTCGCTGTCGTAGCATCCTCATTTGAAGTTTGAAAAACACAACAAAAACCTACGATATTTTGGCCGAAAATTGGCGACGAGTTCGTTCAAATCCGAACATTTCGGATTCCTCTGACATGACTAAAATAGCTCGAATATTTTTAAGTAGACAATTCAGTTGTGAGTAAGGAAGGGAGTAATATTTGATTATTGGCTGTTAATTCATTAGCTCCATGATGTGACCTGACTTAGTGTCAGTGACTGTGTTCTGTTTATGCTATGAAACTTATGGAGGCAGCACCACAGGCACTGGTCTTAAAGGAATACACAAATTTGCCACACTCATAATTTACTCATGTGATTCCTCAATTAATACGCTCTCCTGGACTTAAAATTGATCATCTGGATTGCTGTAATATCATTTTCCCAATTTAACATGCAGATTTGTTAATTATTAAAACTACAATTAACATTTTCAATAACTGCACAGGATGATACATTTGCTCTTGTGAGTAGGGTTTCATGGTTGACGATGAAAACAAGATTAATTTATGCTTATCAGATTATATGTTTATTTACATTTGTGGCGCACATTTTACAACCATAAACATTTTATTCTTAGAGAAAAAAAATTGTCACTTGCCCAAGTCGGGCAAGTAATTTGGCCACTCGGGCAAGGCAAATTTTAGTGGCACTTGCCCTATGGGCAAGCAGTTTTTAAAGTTAACCGCGAACCCTGCAAGCTATTTGGAATGTTCATACAAATGATTTTTGTACTTTTATTTTTCATTGAAAGTAAAGTGTACCAGTTGGTCAATAAAAAAAACAGTCAATATGCAATTCCTGCATTTATTTTGATTTTAGTCCACGTGGGAATTTATTGTGCATTTATCGTTATCGAGGTAAAATTGCTCGATTTCTCGCGATATTGATTTGAGGTCATATCGCCCAGCCCTTCTACAGCATGTATACAGTGTGAGACGTGTTGTGTTCACTTGCTCCAAGGCAATTGTTTTTAAGTGTATACCACATACCCAACGAATTGTGTAATTTGTATGGCGGGGTGTACACATGCGTTGCAAAAACACATGCACACACTGTCACTCACGCACTTCCGTATATAGTTTATTTCAGCACCTTTTGTCATGCTGTTTTTATTTTATAGAAGGAAAGCATTATTTTGATGTCTGAGCTGTCACAAAAGAAAAAATAGAACTGTTGAAGTCAAGTCAAGCTTGTGCTTGAAATGTTTGTTCTTAGTTTCTCAGTTTTTCGTGAGCAATGGGAATTCAGTTATATTCAAACGCTGTCAGGTAAAGGCTCCATATTTTTATAGCATTATAGCACACTATTCTGTGGGCGCTAGAATTGAAGGGTTTGCGTTAGTAAAAATAGGTGGGATTAAATGAGCTGAAGTGTATCTCTTGAGTGCTCCTTAAATATTTGCCTGTGTTGGTATATTTTATTTTGGTCGTGTCATGTTTATTCTTACGCTGAAAGAGACATGAGGTGTTCGAAAAAAATAAATGATTTTTTTTTCCCGGTCAAAACTACCAATGGTGTCTGTTTTTTTTCCCTCCGTGAAATGTACGAGTTATCACTTTGACGCGCATGATGTCACGTGGCTGGAGGACTGGAAACTTGCACGAACAACATTTACGTTGAAATGTAACAATGACACATATATCGACATCTAACAAACATGCATGGGCATCTAACATTGACACTTACATTGACGTCTATAACATAAACCATTACAATCACATCTAACAAACACGGACATCTAACAGACACATCGACATCCATCATAAACATTTACATAGACATCGACATCTAACCAACCTTTACATAGACATCTTACACACATCGACATCTAACAAACATTTACATAGACATCTAACATAAACACATCTAATATAGACACATAGATTGACATCTAACATCGACACATTGAGATCTAACATAGACATACATTGACATCTAACAAAGACTGTTACATCGACAACTAACATCGACACAAGGCTTTGTCAAATGACACGTCATGACGACATATACAGAGACACAAGGCACAACAGCATATTTTTGGTACAAATTGAACCCGATATGTTAGCTACCTCGTTCGACTTAAAGGGTTAGCGAACTTGTTATGGTGGTTGAGGCGTGGTGGCTACCCAGCTCGTGTAGTGTATATTAAACTTAAGTGAATAATTTATGACCAGTAAACACGGATGTTGTAACGCAAAACAATGTTCAAATGTTAGTTTTTTTTCAACACATTTCATGAGAAAAAGCTCTACTTGTCTGTGAGAAATGTATGTTGTAGACCCATTATATAACACAATATTACACAATTTTACATTGGAATTTCATTTAATAAAACATTGACAATTATCTTTACAAACACTGTGTATGATTCATCTTTTCATTTGTTGTTCAATGAGCAAAACAGTGGCGATCAAAACAGTGCAAATTAAATGACATTTTATAGGTATCTGGCTGCAATACAGTGAACCCTCGCTACTTCGCGGTTCACCTTTCGCGGGTTCAGTGCTTCGCGGGTCTAAAAAATATTCGGGGGCATTGTAGTTTCGCCGAGCGGCACGACGGGGCGCTGGAGTGGTTAGACGGCCGGCGTGCGCCGAAGAAGAACGTGGGCGAAGAGGAGAGTGGACAAAGAAGAGCACGTTCCCCCGGGCACGATTTGGGGCGACGTTTCGCGCGGTTCGGACCGTACCAGAGCTCCGGCCAGCGTGCGTGGCAGTTAAGCCGAAGAGGAACAACTTCCGCCCGGGCACTAGCGGGGTGACATTTCGCTCCGTTCGGGACCGTGCGAGAGCTCCGGAGGAGACCGGCCGGCGTGCGTGGTTGTTAAGCCGAAGAGGAACACCTTCCGCCCGGGCATGAGCGGAGCGCGAGGCTGTCAGTTATGAATGAATAAATGAATAAATAAATGAAGAATGCCAGGGCACACCGGACGGCGTACCAGCAGGTAAAAGTCGAAGTAATTAAATAAATACAAAAAGAAGTAATTGAATAAATACAAAAATAATGGCTGGGGAATAAAAAAATGTTTTAATAATTTTTTTTTTGTTATAACATGAATTTCACCCTCTCTCTCTCTACCCGTATATATATATATATATATATTATTTTATTTATTTATTTTTTTAAGCATTTTTGAAGGTGCGCCGCTACTTCGCACTTTTTTTTTTTAAGCATTTTTGAAGGTGCGCCGCTACTTCGCACTTTTTTTTTTTAAGCATTTTTGAAGGTGCGCCGCTACTTCGCGGATTTTCAGTTTTCGCGGGTGGTCTCGGTCCCCATTAACCGCGATAACCGAGGGTTCACTGTAGTAAGTTACATTCTAATTTACATTTACAGGTAATGGAAATGACTACTGGTAACCTCAATTTAACTGTATTTCAGTCAGAATGCCTCAAACATCATAAAAAAATAAAACGTTGAGTATTATTTCTCCTTCAAAATGTCAGAAGAAATACTCTATAATGGCCTGACGACATTAACATAGTTTATAGTATATAGCAGGGGTGGGAAAACTTTTTTATTGGCAGGCCACAATGGGTTCTAAAATTTGACAGAGGGGCTGGACCAGGAGCAGATGGATGGAGTGTTTTGGTAACCTCATCTCATCTGAGAAAAAAAAAACATTTAAATTTTAAATGAAAGTGAACAAAAGCTTGTCTTTGAAAAACCACACTATTTTGAAAATAAAACATTAACAAGGTTTATTTTTTTTTTTTTCAAATTCGGCGGGCCGGATTAAAACGTTTAACGGGCCGCATGTGGCCCCCAGGCCGTAGTTTTCTCACGACGGTATATAGCATAGCGGCATAGGTTCCCTCGTCAACATCAAGTGAGTTACCCTCTTACCAAGACCAAAATACGGGGCTCCCCATCTCCCGGTCACTTCTCCAGACCCCAACAGTCACCCTCGTTGCGAGAACTTTAAGATTCGATGTTTATTTTTTTTCGCTTCTTCAACTTCGTGTCTGATTCTTTTCTCTTCTCTGGCTCCAGGATTCCGCTGTCAATCAGATGACGATTGAGGCGGGACTTCCGGTTCAAAGTCACCCTCAGAGTTTGCAACCATTTGAGATGGCTTCTGTGGTAATAACAACTGTCATAGGTGCAATTTGCTCTATAAAGCATTAAAAAAAAAAAAAATAATAAATTACAAAAAATAGTCAAGTACAGCACTCGTCTCATAAACTAGGTAAGAATTTAGCGTTACTAACGTTGCTACACTATAAAGAGTGTTTTACTGACTAGCTAAACCCAGTTTTGGTTTAGCTGTTATAAAAGTTTGGTTTTTTAGTGCTGTAAATGCATTTTCAGCTCGCGCTGTACACATTTGCTATGAGAGGCATTATCTCATAAGGGAAATATTGGACAATCAAATTAATGACTGCCCAGGCATCAGGATGTCTTTTTACACTATATAAAGGTGGAAATTTACATTGGAAACGTTTAGTTTAGCTGTTAATGAAGTTTCGTTTTTTTTAGTGCTGAAAATTCATTGTCTGCTGGCGCTGTACACTTTTTCTAAGTGTTGCAATATCTCATGAAGGAAATACTGGACAATCAAATTAATGACTTTCCAGGCTTCAGGATGCCTTTCTACACTATATAAAGGTGGAAATTTACATTGGAAACGTTTGGTTTAGCTGTTATAAAAGTTTGGTTTTTTAGTGCTGTAAATGCATTTTCAGCTCGCGCTGTACACATTTGCTATGAGAGGCATTATCTCATAAGGGAAATATTGGACAATCAAATTAATGACTGCCCAGGCTTCAGGATGTCTTTTTACACTATATAAAGGTGGAAATTTACATTGGAAACGTTTGGTTTAGCTGTTATAAAAGTTTGGTTTTTTTAGTGCTGAAAATGCATTTTCAGCTCGCACTGTACACATTTGCTATGTGAGGCATTATCTCATAAGGGAAATACTGGACAATCAAATTAATGACTGCCCAGGCTTCAGGATGTCTTTTTACACTATATAAAGGTGGAATTTACATTGGAAACGTTTGGTTTAGCTGTTATAAAAGTTTGTTTTTTTGTGCTGAAAATGCATTTTCAGCTCGCACTGTACACATTTGCTATGTGAGGCATTATCTCATGAAGGAAATACTGGACAATCAAATTAATGACTTTCCAGGCTTCAGGATGCCTTTTTACACTATATAAAGGTGGAAATTTACATTGGAAACGTTTGGTTTAGCTGTTATAAAAGTTTGGTTTTTTAGTGCTGTAAATGCATTTTCAGCTCGCGCTGTACACATTTGCTATGAGAGGCATTATCTCAAAAGGGAAATATTGGACAATCAAATTAATGACTGCCCAGGCTTCAGGATGTCTTTTTACACTATATAAAGGTGGAATTTACATTGGAAACGTTTGGTTTAGCTGTTATAAAAGTTTGGTTTTTTAGTGCTGAAAATGCATTTTCAGCTCGCACTGTACACATTTGCTATGTGAGGCATTATCTCATGAAGGAAATACTGGACAATCAAATTAATGACTTTCCAGGCTTCAGGATGCCTTTTTACACTATATAAAGGTGGAAATTTACATTGGAAACGTTTGGTTTAGCTGTTATAAAAGTTTGGTTTTTTAGTGCTGTAAATGCATTTTCAGCTCGCGCTGTACACATTTGCTATGAGAGGCATTATCTCATAAAAGAAATATTGGACAATCGAATTAATGACTGCCCAGGCTTCAGGATGTCTTTTTACACTATATAAAGGTGGAAATTTACATTGGAAACGTTTGGTTTAGCTGTTATAAAAGTTTGGTTTTTTAGTGCTGAAAATGCATTTTCAGCTCGCACTGTACACATTTGCTATGTGAGGCATTATCTCATAAGGGAAATACTGGACAATCAAATTAATGACTTCCCAGGCTTTCAGGATGCCTTTTTACACTCTATAAATGTGGAAATTTACATTGGAAACGTTTGGTTTAGCTGTTAATGAAGTTTCGTTTTTTTAGTGCTGAAAATTCATTGTCTGCTGGCGCTGTACACCTTTTCTAAGTGTTGCAATATCTCATGAAGGAAATACTGGACAATCAAATTAATGACTTTCCAGGCTTCAAGATGCCTTTCTACACTATATAAAGGTGGAAATTTACATTGGAAACGTTTGGTTTAGCTGTTATAAAAGTTTGGGTTTTTAGTCCTGTAAATGCATTTTCAGCTCGCGCTGTACACATTTGCTATGAGAGGCATTATCTCATAAGCGAAATATTGGACAATCAAATTAATGACTGCCCAGGCTTCAGGATGTCTTTTTACACTATATAAAGGTGGAAATTTACATTGGAAACGTTTAGTTTAGCTGTTATAAAAGTTTGTTTTTTTAGTGCTGTAAATGCATTTTCAGCTCGCGCTGTACACATTTGCTATGTGAGGCATTATCTCATAAGGGAAATACTGGACAATCAAATTAATGACTGCCCAGGCTTCAGGATGTCTTTTTACACTATATAAAGGTGGAAATTTACATTGGAAACGTTTGGTTTAGCTGTTATAAAAGTTTGGTTTTTTAGTGCTGAAAATGCATTTTCAGCTCGCACTGTACACATTTGCTATGTGAGGCATTATCTCATAAGGGAAATACTGGACAATCAAATTAATTACTTCCCAGGCTTCAGGATGCCTTTTTACACTCTATAAATGTGGAAATTTACATTGGAAACGTTTGGTTTAGCTGTTAATGAAGTTTCGTTTTTTTAGTGCTGAAAATTCATTGTCTGCTGGCGCTGTACACTTTTTCTAAGTGTTGCAATATCTCATGAAGGAAATACTGGACAATCAAATTAATGACTTTCCAGGCTTCAGGATGCCTTTCTACACTATATAAAGGTGGAAATTTACATTGGAAACGTTTGGTTTAGCTGTTATAAAAGTTTGGTTTTTTAGTGCTGTAAATGCATTTTCAGCTCGCGCTGTACACATTTGCTATGAGAGGCATTATCTCATAAGGGAAATATTGGACAATCAAATTAATGACTGCCCAGGCTTCAGGATGTCTTTTTACACTATATAAAGGTGGAAATTTACATTGGAAACGTTTGGTTTAGCTGTTATAAAAGTTTGGTTTTTTAGTGCTGTAAATGCATTGTCTGCTGGCGCTGTACACCTTTTCTAAGTGTTGCAATATCTCATGAAGGAAATACTGGACAATCAAATTAATGACTTTCCAGGCTTCAAGATGCCTTTCTACACTATATAAAGGTGGAAATTTACATTGGAAACGTTTGGTTTAGCTGTTATAAAAGTTTGGGTTTTTAGTCCTGTAAATGCATTTTCAGCTCGCGCTGTACACATTTGCTATGAGAGGCATTATCTCATAAGCGAAATATTGGACAATCAAATTAATGACTGCCCAGGCTTCAGGATGTCTTTTTACACTATATAAAGGTGGAAATTTACATTGGAAACGTTTAGTTTAGCTGTTATAAAAGTTTGTTTTTTTAGTGCTGTAAATGCATTTTCAGCTCGCGCTGTACACATTTGCTATGTGAGGCATTATCTCATAAGGGAAATACTGGACAATCAAATTAATGACTGCCCAGGCTTCAGGATGTCTTTTTACACTATATAAAGGTGGAAATTTACATTGGAAACGTTTGGTTTAGCTGTTATAAAAGTTTGGTTTTTTAGTGCTGAAAATGCATTTTCAGCTCGCACTGTACACATTTGCTATGTGAGGCATTATCTCATAAGGGAAATACTGGACAATCAAATTAATTACTTCCCAGGCTTCAGGATGCCTTTTTACACTCTATAAATGTGGAAATTTACATTGGAAACGTTTGGTTTAGCTGTTAATGAAGTTTCGTTTTTTTAGTGCTGAAAATTCATTGTCTGCTGGCGCTGTACACTTTTTCTAAGTGTTGCAATATCTCATGAAGGAAATACTGGACAATCAAATTAATGACTTTCCAGGCTTCAGGATGCCTTTCTACACTATATAAAGGTGGAAATTTACATTGGAAACGTTTGGTTTAGCTGTTATAAAAGTTTGGTTTTTTAGTGCTGTAAATGCATTTTCAGCTCGCGCTGTACACATTTGCTATGAGAGGCATTATCTCATAAGGGAAATATTGGACAATCAAATTAATGACTGCCCAGGCTTCAGGATGTCTTTTTACACTATATAAAGGTGGAAATTTACATTGGAAACGTTTGGTTTAGCTGTTATAAAAGTTTGGTTTTTTAGTGCTGTAAATGCATTTTCAGCTCGCGCTGTACACATTTGCTATGAGAGGCATTATCTCATAAGGGAAATATTGGACAATCAAATTAATGACTGCCCAGGCTTCAGGATGTCTTTTTACACTATATAAAGGTGGAAATTTACATTGGAAACGTTTAGTTTAGCTGTTAATGAAGTTTCGTTTTTTTAGTGCTGAAAATTCATTGTCTGCTGGCGCTGTACACTTTTTCTAAGTGTTGCAATATCTCATGAAGGAAATACTGGACAATCAAATTAATGACTTTCCAGGCTTCAGGATGCCTTTCTACACTATATAAAGGTAGAAATTTACATTGGAAACGTTTGGTTTAGCTGTTATAAAAGTTTGGTTTTTTAGTGCTGTAAATGCATTTTCAGCTCGCGCTGTACACATTTGCTATGAGAGGCATTATCTCATAAGGGAAATATTGGACAATCAAATTAATGACTGCCCAGGCTTCAGGATGCCTTTTTACACTCTATAAATGTGGAAATTTACATTGGAAACGTTTGGTTTAGCTGTTAATGAAGTTTCGTTTTTTTTGTGCTGAAAATTCATTGTCTGCTGGCGCTGTACACTTTTTCTAAGTGTTGCAATATCTCATGAAGGAAATACTGGACAATCAAATTAATGACTTTCCAGGCTTCAGGATGCCTTTCTACACTATATAAAGGTGGAAATTTACATTGGAAACGTTTGGTTTAGCTGTTATAAAAGTTTGGTTTTTTAGTGCTGTAAATGCATTTTCAGCTCGCGCTGTACACATTTGCTATGAGAGGCATTATCTCATAAGGGAAATATTGGACAATCAAATTAATGACTGCCCAGGCTTCAGGATGTCTTTTTACACTATATAAAGGTGGAAATTTACATTGGAAACGTTTAGTTTAGCTGTTAATGAAGTTTCGTTTTTTTAGTGCTGAAAATTCATTGTCTGCTGGCGCTGTACACTTTTTCTAAGTGTTGCAATATCTCATGAAGGAAATACTGGACAATCAAATTAATGACTTTCCAGGCTTCAGGATGCCTTTCTACACTATATAAAGGTGGAAATGTACATTGGAAACGTTTGGTTTAGCTGTTATAAAAGTTTGTTTTTTTAGTGCTGTAAATGCATTTTCAGCTCGCGCTGTACACATTTGCTATGAGAGGCATTATCTCATAAGGGAAATATTGGACAATCAAATTAATGACTGCCCAGGCTCCAGGATGTCTTTTTACACTATATAAAGGTGGAAATTTACATTGGAAACGTTTGGTTTAGTTGTTATAAAAGTTTGGTTTTTTAGTGCTGTAAATGCATTTTCAGCTCGCGCTGTACACATTTGCTATGTGAGGCATTATCTCATAAGGGAAATACTGGACAATCGAATTAATGACTGCCCAGGCTTCAGGATGTCTTTTTACACTATATAAAGGTGGAAATTTACATTGGAAACGTTTGGTTTAGCTGTTATAAAAGTTTGGTTTTTTAGTGCTGAAAATGCATTTTCAGCTCGCACTGTACACATTTGCTATGTGAGGCATTATCTCATAAGGGAAATACTGGACAATCAAATTAATGACTTCCGGGGCTTTCAGGATGCCTTTTTACACTCTATAAATGTGGAAATTTACATTGGAAACGTTTGGTTTAGCTGTTAATGAAGTTTCGTTTTTTTAGTGCTGAAAATTCATTGTCTGCTGGCGCTGTACACCTTTTCTAAGTGTTGCAATATCTCATGAAGGAAATACTGGACAATCAAATTAATGACTTTCCAGGCTTCAAGATGCCTTTCTACACTATATAAAGGTGGAAATTTACATTGGAAACGTTTGGTTTAGCTGTTATAAAAGTTTGTTTTTTTAGTGCTGTAAATGCATTTTCAGCTCGCGCTGTACACATTTGCTATGAGAGGCATTATCTCATAAGGGAAATATTGGACAATCAAATTAATGGCTGCCCAGGCTTCAGGATGTCTTTTTACACTATATAAAGGTGGAAATTTACATTGGAAACGTTTAGTTTAGCTGTTATAAAAGTTTGTTTTTTTAGTGCTGTAAATGCATTTTCAGCTCGCGCTGTACACATTTGCTATGTGAGGCATTATCTCATAAGGGAAATACTGGACAATCAAATTAATGACTGCCCAGGCTTCAGGATGTCTTTTTACACTATATAAAGGTGGAAATTTACATTGGAAACGTTTGGTTTAGCTGTTATAAAAGTTTGGTTTTTTAGTGCTGTAAATGCATTTTCAGCTCGCGCTGTACACATTTGCTATGAGAGGCATTATCTCATAAGGGAAATATTGGACAATCAAATTAATGGCTGCCCAGGCTTCAGGATGTCTTTTTACACTATATAAAGGTGGAAATTTACATTGGAAACGTTTAGTTTAGCTGTTAATGAAGTTTCGGTTTTTTAGTGCTGAAAATTCATTGTCTCCTGGCGCTGTACACTTTTTCTAAGTGTTGCAATATCTTATGAAGGAAATACTGGACAATCAAATTAATGACTTTCCAGGCTTCAGGATGCCTTTCTACACTATATAAAGGTGGAAATTTACATTGGAAACGTTTGGTTTAGCTGTTATAAAAGTTTGGTTTTTTAGTGCTGTAAATGCATTTTCAGCTCGCGCTGTACACATTTGCTATGAGAGGCATTATCTCATAAGGGAAATATTGGACAATCAAATTAATGACTGCCCAGGCTTCAGGATGTCTTTTTACACTATATAAAGGTGGAATTTACATTGGAAACGTTTGGTTTAGCTGTTATAAAAGTTTGGTTTTTTAGTGCTGAAAATGCATTTTCAGCTCGCACTGTACACATTTGCTATGTGAGGCATTATCTCATGAAGGAAATACTGGACAATCAAATTAATGACTTTCCAGGCTTCAGGATGCCTTTTTACACTATATAAAGGTGAAAATTTACATTGGAAACGTTTGGTTTAGCTGTTATAAAAGTTTGGTTTTTTAGTGCTGTTAATGCATTTTCAGCTCGCGCTGTACACATTTGCTATGAGAGGCATTATCTCATAAAGGAAATATTGGACAATCGAATTAATGACTGCCCAGGCTTCAGGATGTCTTTTTACACTATATAAAGGTGGAAATTTACATTGGAAACGTTTGGTTTAGCTGTTATAAAAGTTTGGTTTTTTAGTGCTGAAAATGCATTTTCAGCTCGCACTGTACACATTTGCTATGTGAGGCATTATCTCATAAGGGAAATACTGGACAATCAAATTAATGACTTCCCAGGCTTCAGGATGCCTTTTTACACTCTATAAATATGGAAATTTACATTGGAAACGTTTGGTTTAGCTGTTAATGAAGTTTCGTTTTTTAGTGCTGAAAATTCATTGTCTGCTGGCGCTGTACACCTTTTCTAAGTGTTGCAATATCTCATGAAGGAAATACTGGACAATCAAATTAATGACTTTCCAGGCTTCAAGATGCCTTTCTACACTATATAAAGGTGGAAATTTACATTGGAAACGTTTGGTTTAGCTGTTATAAAAGTTTGGGTTTTTAGTCCCGAAAATTCATTTTCAGCTCGCGCTGTACACATTTGCTATGAGAGGCATTATCTCATAAGGGAAATATTGGACAATCAAATTAATGACTGCCCAGGCTTCAGGATGTCTTTTTACACTATATAAAGGTGGAAATTTACATTGGAAACGTTTAGTTTAGCTGTTATAAAAGTTTGTTTTTTTAGTGCTGTAAATGCATTTTCAGCTCGCGCTGTACACATTTGCTATGTGAGGCATTATCTCATAAGGGAAATACTGGACAATCAAATTAATGACTGCCCAGGCTTCAGGATGTCTTTTTACACTATATAAAGGTGGAAATTTACATTGGAAACGTTTGGTTTAGCTGTTATAAAAGTTTGGTTTTTTAGTGCTGAAAATGCATTTTCAGCTCGCACTGTACACATTTGCTATGTGAGGCATTATCTCATAAGGGAAATACTGGACAATCAAATTAATGACTTCCCAGGCTTCAGGATGCCTTTTTACACTCTATAAATGTGGAAATTTACATTGGAAACGTTTGGTTTAGCTGTTAATGAAGTTTCGTTTTTTTAGTGCTGAAAATTCATTGTCTGCTGGCGCTGTACACTTTTTCTAAGTGTTGCAATATCTCATGAAGGAAATACTGGACAATCAAATTAATGACTTTCCAGGCTTTAGGATGCCTTTCTACACTATATAAAGGTGGAAATTTACATTGGAAACGTTTGGTTTAGCTGTTATAAAAGTTTGGTTTTTTAGTGCTGTAAATGCATTTTCAGCTCGCGCTGTACACATTTGCTATGAGAGGCATTATCTCATAAGGGAAATATTGGACAATCAAATTAATGACTGCCCAGGCTTCAGGATGTCTTTTTACACTATATAAAGATGGAAATTTACATTGGAAACGTTTAGTTTAGCTGTTAATGAAGTTTCGTTTTTTTAGTGCTGAAAATTCATTGTCTGCTGGCGCTGTACACTTTTTCTAAGTGTTGCAATATCTCATGAAGGAAATACTGGACAATCAAATTAATGACTTTCCAGGCTTCAGGATGCCTTTCTACACTATATAAAGGTAGAAATTTACATTGGAAACGTTTGGTTTAGCTGTTATAAAAGTTTGGTTTTTTAGTGCTGTAAATGCATTTTCAGCTCGCGCTGTACACATTTGCTATGAGAGGCATTATCTCATAAGGGAAATTTTGGACAATCAAATTAATGACTGCCCAGGCTTCAGGATGTCTTTTTACACTATATAAAGGTGGAAATTTACATTGGAAACGTTTGGTTTCGCTGTTATAAAAGTTTGGTTTTTTAGTGCTGAAAATGCATTTTCAGCTCGCACTGTACACATTTGCTATGTGAGGCATTATCTCATAAGGGAAATACTGGACAATCAAATTAATGACTTCCCAGGCTTCGGGATGCCTTTTTACACTCTATAAATGTGGAAATTTACATTGGAAACGTTTGGTTTAGCTGTTAATGAAGTTTCGTTTTTTTAGTGCTGAAAATGCATTTTCAGCTCGCACTGTACACATTTGCTATGTGAGGCATTATCTCATAAGGGAAATACTGGACAATCAAATTAATGACTTCCCAGGCTTCAGGATGCCTTTTTACACTATATAAAGGTGGAAATTTACATTGGAAAGTTTGGTTTAGCTGTTATAAAAGTTTGGTTTTTTAGTGCTGTAAATGCATTTTCAGCTCGCGCTGTATACATTTGCCTATGAGAGGCATTATCTCATAAAGGAAATATTGGACAATCGAATTAATGACTGCCCAGGCTTCAGGATGTCTTTTTACACTATATAAAGGTGGAAATTTACATTGGAAACGTTTGGTTTAGCTGTTATAAAAGTTTGGTTTTTTAGTGCTGAAAATGCATTTTCAGCTCGCACTGTACACATTTGCTATGTGAGGCATTATCTCATAAGGGAAATACTGGACAATCAAATTAATGACTTCCCAGGCTTCAGGATGCCTTTTTACACTCTATAAATGTGGAAATTTACATTGGAAACGTTTGGTTTAGCTGTTAATGAAGTTTCGTTTTTTTAGTGCTGAAAATTCATTGTCTGCTGGCGCTGGACACTTTTTCTAAGTGTTGCAATATCTCATGAAGGAAATACTGGACAATCAAATTAATGACTTTCCAGGCTTCAGGGTGCCTTTCTACACTATATAAAGGTGGAAATTTACATTGGAAACGTTTAGTTTAGCTGTTAATGAAGTTTCGTTTTTTTAGTGCTGAAAATTCATTGTCTGCTGGCGCTGGACACTTTTTCTAAGTGTTGCAATATCTCATGAAGGAAATATTGGACAATCAAATAAATGGCTGCCCAGGCTTCAGGATGTCTTTTTACTCTATATAAAGGTGGAAATTTACATTGGAAACGTTTAGTTTAGCTGTTAATGAAGTTTCGTTTTTTTAGTGCTGAAAATTCATTGTCTGCTGGCGCTGTACACTTTTTCTAAGTGTTGCAATATCTCATGAAGGAAATACTGGACAATCAAATCAATGACTTTCCAGGCTTCAGGATGCCTTTCTACACTATATAAAGGTGGAAATTTACATTGGAAACGTTTGGTTTAGCTGTTATAAAAGTTTGGTTTTTTAGTGCTGTAAATGCATTTTCAGCTCGAACTGTACACATTTGCTATGTGAGGCATTATCTCATAAGGGACATACTGGACAATCAAATTAATGACTTCCCAGGCTTCAGGATGCCTTTTTACACTCTATAAATGTGGAAATTTACATTGGAAACGTTTGGTTTAGCTGTTATAAAAGTTTGGTTTTTTAGTGCTGAAAATGCATTTTCAGCTCGCACTGTACACATTTGCTATGTGAGGCATTATCTCATAAGGGAAATACTGGACAATCAAATTAATTACTTCCCAGGCTTCAGGATGCCTTTTTACACTCTATAAATGTGGAAATTTACATTGGAAACGTTTGGTTTAGCTGTTAATGAAGTTTCGTTTTTTTAGTGCTGAAAATTCATTGTCTGCTGGCGCTGTACACTTTTTCTAAGTGTTGCAATATCTCATGAAGGAAATACTGGACAATCAAATTAATGACTTTCCAGGCTTCAGGATGCCTTTCTACACTATATAAAGGTGGAAATTTACATTGGAAACGTTTGGTTTAGCTGTTATAAAAGTTTGGTTTTTTAGTGCTGTAAATGCATTTTCAGCTCGCGCTGTACACATTTGCTATGAGAGGCATTATCTCATAAGGGAAATATTGGACAATCAAATTAATGACTGCCCAGGCTTCAGGATGTCTTTTTACACTATATAAAGGTGGAAATTTACATTGGAAACGTTTGGTTTAGCTGTTATAAAAGTTTGGTTTTTTAGTGCTGTAAATGCATTTTCAGCTCGCGCTGTACACATTTGCTATGAGAGGCATTATCTCATAAGGGAAATATTGGACAATCAAATTAATGACTGCCCAGGCTTCAGGATGTCTTTTTACACTATATAAAGGTGGAAATTTACATTGGAAACGTTTAGTTTAGCTGTTAATGAAGTTTCGTTTTTTTAGTGCTGAAAATTCATTGTCTGCTGGCGCTGTACACTTTTTCTAAGTGTTGCAATATCTCATGAAGGAAATACTGGACAATCAAATTAATGACTTTCCAGGCTTCAGGATGCCTTTCTACACTATATAAAGGTAGAAATTTACATTGGAAACGTTTGGTTTAGCTGTTATAAAAGTTTGGTTTTTTAGTGCTGTAAATGCATTTTCAGCTCGCGCTGTACACATTTGCTATGAGAGGCATTATCTCATAAGGGAAATATTGGACAATCAAATTAATGACTGCCCAGGCTTCAGGATGCCTTTTTACACTCTATAAATGTGGAAATTTACATTGGAAACGTTTGGTTTAGCTGTTAATGAAGTTTCGTTTTTTTTGTGCTGAAAATTCATTGTCTGCTGGCGCTGTACACTTTTTCTAAGTGTTGCAATATCTCATGAAGGAAATACTGGACAATCAAATTAATGACTTTCCAGGCTTCAGGATGCCTTTCTACACTATATAAAGGTGGAAATTTACATTGGAAACGTTTGGTTTAGCTGTTATAAAAGTTTGGTTTTTTAGTGCTGTAAATGCATTTTCAGCTCGCGCTGTACACATTTGCTATGAGAGGCATTATCTCATAAGGGAAATATTGGACAATCAAATTAATGACTGCCCAGGCTTCAGGATGTCTTTTTACACTATATAAAGGTGGAAATTTACATTGGAAACGTTTAGTTTAGCTGTTAATGAAGTTTCGTTTTTTTAGTGCTGAAAATTCATTGTCTGCTGGCGCTGTACACTTTTTCTAAGTGTTGCAATATCTCATGAAGGAAATACTGGACAATCAAATTAATGACTTTCCAGGCTTCAGGATGCCTTTCTACACTATATAAAGGTGGAAATGTACATTGGAAACGTTTGGTTTAGCTGTTATAAAAGTTTGTTTTTTTAGTGCTGTAAATGCATTTTCAGCTCGCGCTGTACACATTTGCTATGAGAGGCATTATCTCATAAGGGAAATATTGGACAATCAAATTAATGACTGCCCAGGCTCCAGGATGTCTTTTTACACTATATAAAGGTGGAAATTTACATTGGAAACGTTTGGTTTAGTTGTTATAAAAGTTTGGTTTTTTAGTGCTGTAAATGCATTTTCAGCTCGCGCTGTACACATTTGCTATGTGAGGCATTATCTCATAAGGGAAATACTGGACAATCGAATTAATGACTGCCCAGGCTTCAGGATGTCTTTTTACACTATATAAAGGTGGAAATTTACATTGGAAACGTTTGGTTTAGCTGTTATAAAAGTTTGGTTTTTTAGTGCTGAAAATGCATTTTCAGCTCGCACTGTACACATTTGCTATGTGAGGCATTATCTCATAAGGGAAATACTGGACAATCAAATTAATGACTTCCGGGGCTTTCAGGATGCCTTTTTACACTCTATAAATGTGGAAATTTACATTGGAAACGTTTGGTTTAGCTGTTAATGAAGTTTCGTTTTTTTAGTGCTGAAAATTCATTGTCTGCTGGCGCTGTACACCTTTTCTAAGTGTTGCAATATCTCATGAAGGAAATACTGGACAATCAAATTAATGACTTTCCAGGCTTCAAGATGCCTTTCTACACTATATAAAGGTGGAAATTTACATTGGAAACGTTTGGTTTAGCTGTTATAAAAGTTTGTTTTTTTAGTGCTGTAAATGCATTTTCAGCTCGCGCTGTACACATTTGCTATGAGAGGCATTATCTCATAAGGGAAATATTGGACAATCAAATTAATGGCTGCCCAGGCTTCAGGATGTCTTTTTACACTATATAAAGGTGGAAATTTACATTGGAAACGTTTAGTTTAGCTGTTATAAAAGTTAGTTTTTTTAGTGCTGTAAATGCATTTTCAGCTCGCGCTGTACACATTTGCTATGTGAGGCATTATCTCATAAGGGAAATACTGGACAATCAAATTAATGACTGCCCAGGCTTCAGGATGTCTTTTTACACTATATAAAGGTGGAAATTTACATTGGAAACGTTTGGTTTAGCTGTTATAAAAGTTTGGTTTTTTAGTGCTGTAAATGCATTTTCAGCTCGCGCTGTACACATTTGCTATGAGAGGCATTATCTCATAAGGGAAATATTGGACAATCAAATTAATGGCTGCCCAGGCTTCAGGATGTCTTTTTACACTATATAAAGGTGGAAATTTACATTGGAAACGTTTAGTTTAGCTGTTAATGAAGTTTCGGTTTTTTAGTGCTGAAAATTCATTGTCTCCTGGCGCTGTACACTTTTTCTAAGTGTTGCAATATCTTATGAAGGAAATACTGGACAATCAAATTAATGACTTTCCAGGCTTCAGGATGCCTTTCTACACTATATAAAGGTGGAAATTTACATTGGAAACGTTTGGTTTAGCTGTTATAAAAGTTTGGTTTTTTAGTGCTGTAAATGCATTTTCAGCTCGCGCTGTACACATTTGCTATGAGAGGCATTATCTCATAAGGGAAATATTGGACAATCAAATTAATGACTGCCCAGGCTTCAGGATGTCTTTTTACACTATATAAAGGTGGAATTTACATTGGAAACGTTTGGTTTAGCTGTTATAAAAGTTTGGTTTTTTAGTGCTGAAAATGCATTTTCAGCTCGCACTGTACACATTTGCTATGTGAGGCATTATCTCATGAAGGAAATACTGGACAATCAAATTAATGACTTTCCAGGCTTCAGGATGCCTTTTTACACTATATAAAGGTGAAAATTTACATTGGAAACGTTTGGTTTAGCTGTTATAAAAGTTTGGTTTTTTAGTGCTGTTAATGCATTTTCAGCTCGCGCTGTACACATTTGCTATGAGAGGCATTATCTCATAAAGGAAATATTGGACAATCGAATTAATGACTGCCCAGGCTTCAGGATGTCTTTTTACACTATATAAAGGTGGAAATTTACATTGGAAACGTTTGGTTTAGCTGTTATAAAAGTTTGGTTTTTTAGTGCTGAAAATGCATTTTCAGCTCGCACTGTACACATTTGCTATGTGAGGCATTATCTCATAAGGGAAATACTGGACAATCAAATTAATGACTTCCCAGGCTTCAGGATGCCTTTTTACACTCTATAAATATTGAAATTTACATTGGAAACGTTTGGTTTAGCTGTTAATGAAGTTTCGTTTTTTAGTGCTGAAAATTCATTGTCTGCTGGCGCTGTACACCTTTTCTAAGTGTTGCAATATCTCATGAAGGAAATACTGGACAATCAAATTAATGACTTTCCAGGCTTCAAGATGCCTTTCTACACTATATAAAGGTGGAAATTTACATTGGAAACGTTTGGTTTAGCTGTTATAAAAGTTTGGGTTTTTAGTCCCGAAAATTCATTTTCAGCTCGCGCTGTACACATTTGCTATGAGAGGCATTATCTCATAAGGGAAATATTGGACAATCAAATTAATGACTGCCCAGGCTTCAGGATGTCTTTTTACACTATATAAAGGTGGAAATTTACATTGGAAACGTTTAGTTTAGCTGTTATAAAAGTTTGTTTTTTTAGTGCTGTAAATGCATTTTCAGCTCGCGCTGTACACATTTGCTATGTGAGGCATTATCTCATAAGGGAAATACTGGACAATCAAATTAATGACTGCCCAGGCTTCAGGATGTCTTTTTACACTATATAAAGGTGGAAATTTACATTGGAAACGTTTGGTTTAGCTGTTATAAAAGTTTGGTTTTTTAGTGCTGAAAATGCATTTTCAGCTCGCACTGTACACATTTGCTATGTGAGGCATTATCTCATAAGGGAAATACTGGACAATCAAATTAATGACTTCCCAGGCTTCAGGATGCCTTTTTACACTCTATAAATGTGGAAATTTACATTGGAAACGTTTGGTTTAGCTGTTAATGAAGTTTCGTTTTTTTAGTGCTGAAAATTCATTGTCTGCTGGCGCTGTACACTTTTTCTAAGTGTTGCAATATCTCATGAAGGAAATACTGGACAATCAAATTAATGACTTTCCAGGCTTTAGGATGCCTTTCTACACTATATAAAGGTGGAAATTTACATTGGAAACGTTTGGTTTAGCTGTTATAAAAGTTTGGTTTTTTAGTGCTGTAAATGCATTTTCAGCTCGCGCTGTACACATTTGCTATGAGAGGCATTATCTCATAAGGGAAATATTGGACAATCAAATTAATGACTGCCCAGGCTTCAGGATGTCTTTTTACACTATATAAAGATGGAAATTTACATTGGAAACGTTTAGTTTAGCTGTTAATGAAGTTTCGTTTTTTTAGTGCTGAAAATTCATTGTCTGCTGGCGCTGTACACTTTTTCTAAGTGTTGCAATATCTCATGAAGGAAATACTGGACAATCAAATTAATGACTTTCCAGGCTTCAGGATGCCTTTCTACACTATATAAAGGTAGAAATTTACATTGGAAACGTTTGGTTTAGCTGTTATAAAAGTTTGGTTTTTTAGTGCTGTAAATGCATTTTCAGCTCGCGCTGTACACATTTGCTATGAGAGGCATTATCTCATAAGGGAAATTTTGGACAATCAAATTAATGACTGCCCAGGCTTCAGGATGTCTTTTTACACTATATAAAGGTGGAAATTTACATTGGAAACGTTTGGTTTCGCTGTTATAAAAGTTTGGTTTTTTAGTGCTGAAAATGCATTTTCAGCTCGCACTGTACACATTTGCTATGTGAGGCATTATCTCATAAGGGAAATACTGGACAATCAAATTAATGACTTCCCAGGCTTCGGGATGCCTTTTTACACTCTATAAATGTGGAAATTTACATTGGAAACGTTTGGTTTAGCTGTTAATGAAGTTTCGTTTTTTTAGTGCTGAAAATGCATTTTCAGCTCGCACTGTACACATTTGCTATGTGAGGCATTATCTCATAAGGGAAATACTGGACAATCAAATTAATGACTTCCCAGGCTTCAGGATGCCTTTTTACACTATATAAAGGTGGAAATTTACATTGGAAAGTTTGGTTTAGCTGTTATAAAAGTTTGGTTTTTTAGTGCTGTAAATGCATTTTCAGCTCGCGCTGTATACATTTGCCTATGAGAGGCATTATCTCATAAAGGAAATATTGGACAATCGAATTAATGACTGCCCAGGCTTCAGGATGTCTTTTTACACTATATAAAGGTGGAAATTTACATTGGAAACGTTTGGTTTAGCTGTTATAAAAGTTTGGTTTTTTAGTGCTGAAAATGCATTTTCAGCTCGCACTGTACACATTTGCTATGTGAGGCATTATCTCATAAGGGAAATACTGGACAATCAAATTAATGACTTCCCAGGCTTCAGGATGCCTTTTTACACTCTATAAATGTGGAAATTTACATTGGAAACGTTTGGTTTAGCTGTTAATGAAGTTTCGTTTTTTTAGTGCTGAAAATTCATTGTCTGCTGGCGCTGGACACTTTTTCTAAGTGTTGCAATATCTCATGAAGGAAATACTGGACAATCAAATTAATGACTTTCCAGGCTTCAGGGTGCCTTTCTACACTATATAAAGGTGGAAATTTACATTGGAAACGTTTAGTTTAGCTGTTAATGAAGTTTCGTTTTTTTAGTGCTGAAAATTCATTGTCTGCTGGCGCTGGACACTTTTTCTAAGTGTTGCAATATCTCATGAAGGAAATATTGGACAATCAAATAAATGGCTGCCCAGGCTTCAGGATGTCTTTTTACTCTATATAAAGGTGGAAATTTACATTGGAAACGTTTAGTTTAGCTGTTAATGAAGTTTCGTTTTTTTAGTGCTGAAAATTCATTGTCTGCTGGCGCTGTACACTTTTTCTAAGTGTTGCAATATCTCATGAAGGAAATACTGGACAATCAAATCAATGACTTTCCAGGCTTCAGGATGCCTTTCTACACTATATAAAGGTGGAAATTTACATTGGAAACGTTTGGTTTAGCTGTTATAAAAGTTTGGTTTTTTAGTGCTGTAAATGCATTTTCAGCTCGAACTGTACACATTTGCTATGTGAGGCATTATCTCATAAGGGACATACTGGACAATCAAATTAATGACTTCCCAGGCTTCAGGATGCCTTTTTACACTCTATAAATGTGGAAATTTACATTGGAAACGTTTGGTTTAGCTGTTAATGAAGTTTCGTTTTTTTAGTGCTGAAAATTCATTGTCTGCTGGCGCTGTACACCTTTTCTAAGTGTTGCAATATCTCATGAAGGAAATACTGGACAATCAAATTAATGACTTTCCAGGCTTCAGGATGCCTTTCTACACTATATAAAGGTGGAAATTTACATTGGAAACGTTTGGTTTAGCTGTTAATGAAGTTTCGATTTTTTAGTGCTGAAAATTCATTGTCTGCTGGCGCTGTACACCTTTTCTAAGTGTTGCAATATCTCATGAAGGAAATACTGGACAATCAAATTAATGACTTTCCAGGCTTCAGGATGCCTTTCTACACTATATAAAGGTGGAAATTTACATTGGAAACGTTTGGTTTAGCTGTTATAAAAGTTTGGGTTTTTAGTGCTGTAAATGCATTTTCAGCTCGCGCTGTACACATTTGCTATGAGAGGCATTATCTCATAAGGGAAATATTGGACAATCAAATTAATGACTGCCCAGGCTTCAGGATGTCTTTTTACACTATATAAAGGTGGAAATTTACATTGGAAACGTTTAGTTTAGCTGTTATAAAAGTTTGTTTTTTTAGTTCTGTAAATGCATTTTCAGCTCGCGCTGTACACATTTGCTATGTGAGGCATTATCTCATAAGGGAAATACTGGACAATCAAATTAATGACTGCCCAGGCTTCAGGATGTCTTTTTACACTATATAAAGGTGGAAATTTACATTGGAAACGTTTGGTTTAGCTGTTATAAAAGTTTGGTTTTTTAGTGCTGAAAATGCATTTTCAGCTCGCACTGTACACATTTGCTATGTGAGGCATTATCTCATCAGGGAAATACTGGACAATCAAATTAATGACTTCCCAGGCTTCAGGATGCCTTTTTACACTCTATAAATGTGGAAATTTACATTGGAAACGTTTGGTTTAGCTGTTAATGAAGTTTCGTTTTTTTAGTGCTGAAAATTCATTGTCTGCTGGCGCTGTACACTTTTTCTAAGTGTTGCAATATCTCATGAAGGAAATACTGGACAATCAAATTAATGACTTTCCAGGCTTCAGGATGCCTTTCTACACTATATAAAGGTGGAAATTTACATTGGAAACGTTTAGTTTAGCTGTTATAAAAGTTTGGTTTTTTAGTGCTGTAAATGCATTTTCAGCTCGCGCTGTACACATTTGCTATGAGAGGCATTATCTCATTAGGGAAATATTGGACAATCAAATTAATGACTGCCCAGGCTTCAGGATGTCTTTTTACACTATATAAAGGTGGAAATTTACATTGGAAACGTTTAGTTTAGCTGTTAATGAAGTTTCGTTTTTTTAGTGCTGGAAATTCATTGTCTGCTGGCGCTGTACACTTTTTCTAAGTGTTGCAATATCTCATGAAGGAAATACTGGACAATCAAATTAATGACTTTCCAGGCTTCAGGATGCCTTTCTACACTATATAAAGGTGGAAATTTACATTGGAAACGTTTGGTTTAGCTGTTATAAAAGTTTGGTTTTTTAGTGCTGTAAATGCATTTTCAGCTCGCGCTGTACACATTTGCTATGAGAGGCATTATCTCATAAGGGAAATATTGGACAATCAAATTAATGACTGCCCAGGCTTCAGGATGTCTTTTTACACTATATAAAGGTGGAAATTTACATTGGAAACGTTTAGTTTAGCTGTTAATGAAGTTTCGGTTTTTTAGTGCTGAAAATTCATTGTCTGCTGGCGCTGTACACTTTTTCTAAGTGTTGCAATATCTCATGAAGGAAATACTGGACAATCAAATTAATCACTTTCCAGGCTTCAGGATGCCTTTCTACACTATATAAAGGTGGAAATTTACATTGGAAACGTTTGGTTTAGCTGATATAAACGTTTGGTTTTTTAGTGCTGTAAATGCATTTTCAGCTCGCGCTGTACACATTTGCTATGTGAGGCATTATCTCATAAGGGAAATACTGGACAATCAAATTAATGACTTCCCAGGCTTCAGGATGCCTTTTTACACTCTATAAATGTGGAAATTTACATTGGAAACGTTTGGTTTAGCTGTTAATGAAGTTTCGTTTTTTTAGTGCTGAAAATTCATTGTCTGCTGGCGCTGTACACTTTTTCTAAGTTTTGCAATATCTCATGTAGGAAATACTGGACAATCAAATTAATGACTTTCCAGGCTTCAGGATGCCTTTCTACACTATATAAAGGTGGAAATTTACATTGGAAACGTTTGGTTTAGCTGTTATAAAAGTTTGTTTTTTTAGTGCTGTAAATGCATTTTCAGCTCGCGCTGTACACATTTGCTATGTGAGGCATTATCTCATAAGGGAAATACTGGACAATCAAATTAATGACTGCCCAGGCTTCAGGATGTCTTTTTACACTATATAAAGGTGGAAATTTACATTGGAAACGTTTGGTTTAGCTGTTATAAAAGTTTGGTTTTTTTAGTGCTGAAAATTCATTGTCTGCTGGCGCTGTACACTTTTTCTAAGTGTTGCAATATCTCATGAAGGAAATACTGGACAATCAAATTAATGACTTTCCAGGCTCCAGGATGCCTTTCTACACTATATAAAGGTGGAAATTTACATTGGAAACGTTTGGTTTAGCTGTTATAAAAGTTTGGTTTTTTAGTGCTGTAAATGCATTTTCAGCTCGAACTGTACACATTTGCTATGTGAGGCATTATCTCATAAGGGACATACTGGACAATCAAATTAATGACTTCCCAGGCTTCAGGATGCCTTTTTACACTCTATAAATGTGGAAATTTACATTGGAAACGTTTGGTTTAGCTGTTAATGAAGTTTCGTTTTTTTAGTGCTGAAAATTCATTGTCTGCTGGCGCTGTACACCTTTTCTAAGTGTTGCAATATCTCATGAAGGAAATACTGGACAATCAAATTAATGACTTTCCAGGCTTCAGGATGCCTTTCTACACTATATAAAGGTGGAAATTTACATTGGAAACGTTTGGTTTAGCTGTTAATGAAGTTTCGATTTTTTAGTGCTGAAAATTCATTGTCTGCTGGCGCTGTACACCTTTTCTAAGTGTTGCAATATCTCATGAAGGAAATACTGGACAATCAAATTAATGACTTTCCAGGCTTCAGGATGCCTTTCTACACTATATAAAGGTGGAAATTTACATTGGAAACGTTTGGTTTAGCTGTTATAAAAGTTTGGGTTTTTAGTGCTGTAAATGCATTTTCAGCTCGCGCTGTACACATTTGCTATGAGAGGCATTATCTCATAAGGGAAATATTGGACAATCAAATTAATGACTGCCCAGGCTTCAGGATGTCTTTTTACACTATATAAAGGTGGAAATTTACATTGGAAACGTTTAGTTTAGCTGTTATAAAAGTTTGTTTTTTTAGTGCTGTAAATGCATTTTCAGCTCGCGCTGTACACATTTGCTATGTGAGGCATTATCTCATAAGGGAAATACTGGACAATCAAATTAATGACTGCCCAGGCTTCAGGATGTCTTTTTACACTATATAAAGGTGGAAATTTACATTGGAAACGTTTGGTTTAGCTGTTATAAAAGTTTGGTTTTTTAGTGCTGAAAATGCATTTTCAGCTCGCACTGTACACATTTGCTATGTGAGGCATTATCTCATAAGGGAAATACTGGACAATCAAATTAATGACTTCCCAGGCTTCAGGATGCCTTTTTACACTCTATAAATGTGGAAATTTACATTGGAAACGTTTGGTTTAGCTGTTAATGAAGTTTCGTTTTTTTAGTGCTGAAAATTCATTGTCTGCTGGCGCTGTACACTTTTTCTAAGTGTTGCAATATCTCATGAAGGAAATACTGGACAATCAAATTAATGACTTTCCAGGCTTCAGGATGCCTTTCTACACTATATAAAGGTGGAAATTTACATTGGAAACGTTTAGTTTAGCTGTTATAAAAGTTTGGTTTTTTAGTGCTGTAAATGCATTTTCAGCTCGCGCTGTACACATTTGCTATGAGAGGCATTATCTCATTAGGGAAATATTGGACAATCAAATTAATGACTGCCCAGGCTTCAGGATGTCTTTTTACACTATATAAAGGTGGAAATTTACATTGGAAACGTTTAGTTTAGCTGTTAATGAAGTTTCGTTTTTTTAGTGCTGGAAATTCATTGTCTGCTGGCGCTGTACACTTTTTCTAAGTGTTGCAATATCTCATGAAGGAAATACTGGACAATCAAATTAATGACTTTCCAGGCTTCAGGATGCCTTTCTACACTATATAAAGGTGGAAATTTACATTGGAAACGTTTGGTTTAGCTGTTATAAAAGTTTGGTTTTTTAGTGCTGCAAATGCATTTTCAGCTCGCGCTGTACACATTTGCTATGAGAGGCATTATCTCATAAGGGAAATATTGGACAATCAAATTAATGACTGCCCAGGCTTCAGGATGTCTTTTTACACTATATAAAGGTGGAAATTTACATTGGAAACGTTTAGTTTAGCTGTTAATGAAGTTTCGGTTTTTTAGTGCTGAAAATTCATTGTCTGCTGGCGCTGTACACTTTTTCTAAGTGTTGCAATATCTCATGAAGGAAATACTGGACAATCAAATTAATCACTTTCCAGGCTTCAGGATGCCTTTCTACACTATATAAAGGTGGAAATTTACATTGGAATCGTTTGGTTTAGCTGATATAAAAGTTTGGTTTTTTAGTGCTGTAAATGCATTTTCAGCTCGCGCTGTACACATTTGCTATGTGAGGCATTATCTCATAAGGGAAATACTGGACAATCAAATTAATGACTTCCCAGGCTTCAGGATGCCTTTTTACACTCTATAAATGTGGAAATTTACATTGGAAACGTTTGGTTTAGCTGTTAATAAAGGTAGAAATTTACATTGGAAACGTTTGGTTTAGCTGTTATAAAAGTTTGGTTTTTTAGTGCTGTAAATGCATTTTCAGCTCGCGCTGTACACATTTGCTATGAGAGGCATTATCTCATAAGGGAAATATTGGACAATCAAATTAATGACTGCCCAGGCTTCAGGATGTCTTTTTACACTCTATAAAGGTGGAAATTTACATTGGAAACGTTTGGTTTAGCTGTTATAAAAGTTTGGTTTTTTAGTGCTGTAAATGCATTTTCAGCTCGCGCTGTACACATTTGCTATGAGAGGCATTATCTCATAAGGGAAATATTGGACAATCAAATTAATGGCTGCCCAGGCTTCAGGATGTCTTTTTACACTATATAAAGGTGGAAATTTACATTGGAAACGTTTAGTTTAGCTGTTAATGAAGTTTCGGTTTTTTAGTGCTGAAAATTCATTGTCTGCTGGCGCTGTACACTTTTTCTAAGTGTTGCAATATCTCATGAAGGAAATACTGGACAATCAAATTAAAGACTTTCCAGGCTTCAGGATGCCTTTTTACACTATATAAAGGTGGAAATTTACATTGGAAACGTTTGGTTTAGCTGTTATAAAAGTTTGTTTTTTTAGTGCTGTAAATGCATTTTCAGCTCGCGCTGTACACATTTGCTATGAGAGGCATTATCTCATAAGGGAAATATTGGACAATCAAATTAATGACTGCCCAGGCTTCAGGATGTCTTTTTACACTATATAAAGGTGGAAATTTACATTGGAAACATTTAGTTTAGCTGTTAATGAAGTTTCGTTTTTTTAGTGCTGAAAATTCATTGTCTGCTGGCGCTGTACACTTTTTCTAAGTGTTGCAATATCTCATGAAGGAAATACTGGACAATCAAATTAATGACTTTCCAGGCTTCAGGATGCCTTTCTACACTATATAAAGGTGGAAATTTACATTGGAAACGTTTGGTTTAGCTGTTATAAAAGTTTGGTTTTTTAGTGCTGTAAATGCATTTTCAGCTCGCGCTGTACACATTTGCTATGAGAGGCATTATCTCATAAGGGAAATATTGGACAATCAAATTAATGACTGCCCAGGCTTCAGGATGTCTTTTTACACTATATAAAGGTGGAAATTTACATTGGAAACGTTTGGTTTAGCTGTTATAAAAGTTTGGTTTTTTAGTGCTGTAAATGCATTTTCAGCTCGCGCTGTACACATTTGCTATGAGAGGCATTATCTCATAAGGGAAATATTGGACAATCAAATTAATGGCTGCCCGGGCTTCAGGATGTCTTTTTACACTATATAAAGGTGGAAATTTACATTGGAAACGTTTAGTTTAGCTGTTAATGAAGTTTCGTTTTTTTAGTGCTGAAAATTCATTGTCTGCTGGCGCTGTACACTTTTTCTAAATGTTGCAATATCTCATGAAGGAAATACTGGACAATCAAATTAATGACTTTCCAGGCTTCAGGATGCCTTTCTACACTATATAAAGGTGGAAATGTACATTGGAAACGTTTGGTTTAGCTGTTATAAAAGTTTGGTTTTTTAGTGCTGTAAATGCATTTTCAGCTCGCGCTGTACACATTTGCTATGAGAGGCATTATCTCATAAGGGAAATATTGGACAATCAAATTAATGACTGCCCAGGCTTCAGGATGTCTTTTTACACTATATAAAGGAGGAAATTTACATTGGAAACGTTTGGTTTAGGTGTTATAAAAGTTTGGTTTTTTAGTGCTGAAAATGCATTTTCAGCTCGCGCTGTACACATTTGCAATGAGAGGCATTATCTCATAAGGGAAATACTGGACAATCAAATTAATGACTTCCCAGGCTTCAGGATGCCTTTTTACACTCTATAAATGTGGAAATTTACATTGGAAACGTTTGGTTTAGCTGTTAATGAAGTTTCGTTTTTTTTAGTGTTGAAAATTCGTTGTCTGCTGGCGCTGTACACTTTTTCTAAGTGTTGCAATATCTCATGAAGGAAATACTGGACAATCAAATTAATGACTTTCCAGGCTTCAGGATGCCTTTCTACACTATATAAAGGTGGAAATTTACATTGGAAACGTTTGGTTTAGCTGTTATAAAAGTTTGGTTTTTTAGTGCTGTAAATGCATTTTCAGCTCGCGCTGTACACATTTGCTATGAGAGGCATTATCTCATAAGGGAAATATTGGACAATCAAATTAATGACTGCCCAGGCTTCAGGATGTCTTTTTACACTATATAAAGGTGGAAATTTACATTGGAAACGTTTGGTTTAGCTGTTATAAAAGTTTGGTTTTTTAGTGCTGTAAATGCATTTTCAGCTCGCGCTGTACACATTTGCTATGAGAGGCATTATCTCATAAGGGAAATATTGGACAATCAAATTAATGGCTGCCCGGGCTTCAGGATGTCTTTTTACACTATATAAAGGTGGAAATTTACATTGGAAACGTTTAGTTTAGCTGTTAATGAAGTTTCGTTTTTTTAGTGCTGAAAATTCATTGTCTGCTGGCGCTGTACACTTTTTCTAAATGTTGCAATATCTCATGAAGGAAATACTGGACAATCAAATTAATGACTTTCCAGGCTTCAGGATGCCTTTCTACACTATATAAAGGTGGAAATGTACATTGGAAACGTTTGGTTTAGCTGTTATAAAAGTTTGGTTTTTTAGTGCTGTAAATGCATTTTCAGCTCGCGCTGTACACATTTGCTATGAGAGGCATTATCTCATAAGGGAAATATTGGACAATCAAATTAATGACTGCCCAGGCTTCAGGATGTCTTTTTACACTATATAAAGGAGGAAATTTACATTGGAAACGTTTGGTTTAGGTGTTATAAAAGTTTGGTTTTTTAGTGCTGAAAATGCATTTTCAGCTCGCGCTGTACACATTTGCAATGAGAGGCATTATCTCATAAGGGAAATACTGGACAATCAAATTAATGACTTCCCAGGCTTCAGGATGCCTTTTTACACTCTATAAATGTGGAAATTTACATTGGAAACGTTTGGTTTAGCTGTTAATGAAGTTTCGTTTTTTTTAGTGTTGAAAATTCGTTGTCTGCTGGCGCTGTACACTTTTTCTAAGTGTTGCAATATCTCATGAAGGAAATACTGGACAATCAAATTAATGACTTTCCAGGCTTCAGGATGCCTTTCTACACTATATAAAGGTGGAAATTTACATTGGAAACGTTTGGTTTAGCTGTTATAAAAGTTTGGTTTTTTAGTGCTGTAAATGCATTTTCAGCTCGCGCTGTACACATTTGCTATGAGAGGCATTATCTCATAAGGGAAATATTGGACAATCAAATTAATGACTGCCCAGGCTTCAGGATGTCTTTTTACACTATATAAAGGTGGAAATTTACATTGGAAACGTTTGGTTTAGCTGTTATAAAAGTTTGTTTTTTTAGTGCTGTAAATGCATTTTCAGCTCGCACTGTACACATTTGCTATGAGAGGCATTATCTCATAAGGGAAATATTGGACAATCAAATTAATGACTGCCCAGGCTTCAGGATGTCTTTTTACACTATATAAAGGTGGAAATTTACATTGGAAACGTTTACTTTAGCTGTTAATGAAGTTTCGTTTATTTAGTGCTGAAAATTCATTGTCTGCTGGCGCTGTACACTTTTTCTAAGTGTTGCAATATCTCATGAAGGAAATACTGGACAATCAAATTAATGACTTTCCAGGCTTCAGGATGCCTTTCTACACTATATAAAGGTGGAAATTTACATTGGAAACGTTTGGTTTAGCTGTTATAAAAGTTTGTTTTTTTAGTGCTGTAAATGCATTTTCAGCTCGCACTGTACACATTTGCTATGTGAGGCATTATCTCATAAGGGAAATACTGGACAATCAAATTAATGACTTCCCAGGCTTCAGGATGCCTTTTTACACTCTATAAATGTGGAAATTTACATTGGAAACGTTTGGTTTAGCTGTTAATGAAGTTTCGTTTTTTTAGTGCTGAAAATTCATTGTCTGCTGGCGCTGTACACTTTTTCTAAGTGTTGCAATATCTCATGAAGGAAATACTGGACAATCAAATTAATGACTTTCCAGGCTTCAGGATGCCTTTCTACACTATATAAAGGTGGAAATTTATATTGGAAACGTTTGGTTTAGCTGTTATAAAAGTTTGGTTTTTTAGTGCTGTAAATGCATTTTCAGCTCGCGCTGTACACATTTGCTATGAGAGGCATTATCTCATAAGGGAAATATTGGACAATCAAATTAATGACTGCCCAGGCTTCAGGATGTCTTTTTACACTATATAAAGGTGGAAATTTACATTGGAAACGTTTGGTTTAGCTGTTATAAAAGTTTGTTTTTTTAGTGCTGTAAATGCATTTTCAGCTCGCACTGTACACATTTGCTATGAGAGGCATTATCTCATAAGGGAAATATTGGACAATCAAATTAATGACTGCCCAGGCTTCAGGATGTCTTTTTACACTATATAAAGGTGGAAATTTACATTGGAAACGTTTACTTTAGCTGTTAATGAAGTTTCGTTTATTTAGTGCTGAAAATTCATTGTCTGCTGGCGCTGTACACTTTTTCTAAGTGTTGCAATATCTCATGAAGGAAATACTGGACAATCAAATTAATGACTTTCCAGGCTTCAGGATGCCTTTCTACACTATATAAAGGTGGAAATTTACATTGGAAACGTTTGGTTTAGCTGTTATAAAAGTTTGTTTTTTTAGTGCTGTAAATGCATTTTCAGCTCGCACTGTACACATTTGCTATGTGAGGCATTATCTCATAAGGGAAATACTGGACAATCAAATTAATGACTTCCCAGGCTTCAGGATGCCTTTTTACACTCTATAAATGTGGAAATTTACATTGGAAACGTTTGGTTTAGCTGTTAATGAAGTTTCGTTTTTTTAGTGCTGAAAATTCATTGTCTGCTGGCGCTGTACACTTTTTCTAAGTGTTGCAATATCTCATGAAGGAAATACTGGACAATCAAATTAATGACTTTCCAGGCTTCAGGATGCCTTTCTACACTATATAAAGGTGGAAATTTACATTGGAAACGTTTGGTTTAGCTGTTATAAAAGTTTGGTTTTTTAGTGCTGTAAATGCATTTTCAGCTCGCGCTGTACACATTTGCTATGAGAGGCATTATCTCATAAGGGAAATATTGGACAATCAAATTAATGACTGCCCAGGCTTCAGGATGTCTTTTTACACTATATAAAGGTGGAAATTTACATTGGAAACGTTTGGTTTAGCTGTTATAAAAGTTTGTTTTTTTAGTGCTGTAAATGCATTTTCAGCTCGCACTGTACACATTTGCTATGAGAGGCATTATCTCATAAGGGAAATATTGGACAATCAAATTAATGACTGCCCAGGCTTCAGGATGTCTTTTTACACTATATAAAGGTGGAAATTTACATTGGAAACGTTTAGTTTAGCTGTTATAAAAGTTTGGTTTTTTTAGTGCTGAAAATGCATTTTCAGCTCGCACTGTCCACATTTGCTATGTGAGGCATTATCTCATAAGGGAAATACTGGACAATCAAATTAATGACTGCCCAGGCTTCAGGATGTCTTTTTACACTATATAAAGGTGGAAATTTACATTGGAAACGTTTGGTTTAGCTGTTATAAAAGTTTGTTTTTTTAGTGCTGTAAATGCATTTTCAGCTCGCGCTGTACACATTTGCTATGAGAGGCATTATCTCATAAGGGAAATATTGGACAATCAAATTAATGACTGCCCAGGCTTCAGGATGTCTTTTTACACTATATAAAGGTGGAAATTTACATTGGAAACGTTTACTTTAGCTGTTAATGAAGTTTCGTTTATTTAGTGCTGAAAATTCATTGTCTGACACTCTATAAATGTGGAAATTTACATTGGAAACGTTTGGTTTAGCTGTTAATGAAGTTTCGTTTTTTTAGTGCTGAAAATTCATTGTCTGCTGGCGCTGTACACTTTTTCTAAGTGTTGCAATATCTCATGAAGGAAATACTGGACAATCAAATTAATGACTTTCCAGGCTTCAGGATGCCTTTCTACACTATATAAAGGTGGAAATTTACATTGGAAACGTTTGGTTTAGCTGTTATAAAAGTTTGGTTTTTTAGTGCTGAAAATGCATTTTCAGCTCGCGCTGTACACATTTGCTATGAGAGGCATTATCTCATAAGGGAAATATTGGACAATCAAATTAATGACTGCCCAGGCTTCAGGATGTCTTTTTACACTATATAAGGGTGGAAATTTACATTGGAAACGTTTAGTTTAGCTGTTAATGAAGTTTCGTTTTTTTAGTGCTGAAAATTCATTGTCTGCTGGCGCTGTACACTTTTTCTAAGTGTTGCAATATCTCATGAAGGAAATACTGGACAATCAAATTAATGACTTTCCAGGCTTCAGGATGCCTTCTACACTATATAAAGGTGGAAATGTACATTGGAAACGTTTGGTTTAGCTGTTATAAAAGTTTGGTTTTTTAGTGCTGTAAATGCATTTTCAGCTCGCGCTGTACACATTTGCTATGAGAGGCATTATCTCAGAAGGGAAATATTGGACAATCAAATTAATGACTGCCCAGGCTTCAGGATGTCTTTTTACACTATATAAAGGTGGAAATTTACATTGGAAACGTTTGGTTTAGCTGTTATAAAAGTTTGGTTTTTTTAGTGCTGAAAATGCATTTTCAGCTCGCACTGTACACATTTGCTGTGTGAGGCATTATCTCATAAGGGAAATACTGGACAATCAAATTAATGACTGCCCAGGCTTCAGGATGTCTTTTTACACTATATAAAGGTGGAAATTTACATTGGAAACGTTTGGTTTAGCTGTTATAAAAGTTTGTTTTTTTAGTGCTGAAAATGCATTTTCAGCTCGCACTGTACACATTTGCTATGTGAGGCATTATCTCATAAGGGAAATACTGGACAATCAAATTAATGACTTCCCAGGCTTCAGGATGCCTTTTTACACTCTATAAATGTGGAAATTTACATTGGAAACGTTTGGTTTAGCTGTTAATGAAGTTTCGTTTTTTTAGTGCTGAAAATTCATTGTCTGCTGGCGCTGTACACTTTTTCTAAGTGTTGCAATATCTCATGAAGGAAATACTGGACAATCAAATTAATGACTTTCCAGGCTTCAGGATGCCTTTCTACACTATATAAAGGTGGAAATTTACATTGGAAACGTTTGGTTTAGCTGTTATAAAAGTTTGGTTTTTTAGTGCTGTAAATGCATTTTCAGCTCGCGCTGTACACATTTGCTATGAGAGGCATTATCTCATAAGGGAAATATTGGACAATCAAATTAATGACTGCCCAGGCTTCAGGATGTCTTTTTACACTATATAAGGGTGGAAATTTACATTGGAAACGTTTAGTTTAGCTGTTAATGAAGTTTCGTTTTTTTAGTGCTGAAAATTCATTGTCTGCTGGCGCTGTACACTTTTTCTAAGTGTTGCAATATCTCATGAAGGAAATACTGGACAATCAAATTAATGACTTTCCAGGCTTCAGGATGCCTTTCTACACTATATAAAGGTGGAAATGTACATTGGAAACGTTTGGTTTAGCTGTTATAAAAGTTTGGTTTTTTAGTGCTGTAAATGCATTTTCAGCTCGCGCTGTACACATTTGCTATGAGAGGCATTATCTCAGAAGGGAAATATTGGACAATCAAATTAATGACTGCCCAGGCTTCAGGATGTCTTTTTACACTATATAAAGGTGGAAATTTACATTGGAAACGTTTGGTTTAGCTGTTATAAAAGTTTGTTTTTTTTAGTGCTGAAAATGCATTTTCAGCTCGCACTGTACACATTTGCTGTGTGAGGCATTATCTCATAAGGGAAATACTGGACAATCAAATTAATGACTGCCCAGGCTTCAGGATGTCTTTTTACACTATATAAAGGTGGAAATTTACATTGGAAACGTTTGGTTTAGCTGTTATAAAAGTTTGGTTTTTTAGTGCTGAAAATGCATTTTCAGCTCGCACTGTACACATTTGCTATGTGAGGCATTATCTCATAAGGGAAATACTGGACAATCAAATTAATGACTTCCCAGGCTTCAGGATGCCTTTTTACACTCTATGAATGTGGAAATTTACATTGGAAACGTTTGGTTTAGCTGTTAATGAAGTTTCGTTTTTTTAGTGCTGAAAATTCATTGTCTGCTGGCGCTGTACACTTTTTCTAAGTGTTGCAATATCTCATGAAGGAAATACTGGACAATCAAATTAATGACTTTCCAGGCTTCAGGATGCCTTTCTACACTATATAAAGGTGGAAATTTACATTGGAAACGTTTGGTTTAGCTGTTATAAAAGTTTGGTTTTTTAGTGCTGTAAATGCATTTTCAGCTCGCGCTGTACACATTTGCTATGAGAGGCATTATCTCATAAGGGAAATATTGGACAATCAAATTAATGACTGCCCAGGCTTCAGGATGTCTTTTTACACTATATAAGGGTGGAAATTTACATTGGAAACGTTTAGTTTAGCTGTTAATGAAGTTTCGTTTTTTTAGTGCTGAAAATTCATTGTCTGCTGGCGCTGTACACTTTTTCTAAGTGTTGCAATATCTCATGAAGGAAATACTGGACAATCAAATTAATGACTTTCCAGGCTTCAGGATGCCTTTCTACACTATATAAAGGTGGAAATGTACATTGGAAACGTTTGGTTTAGCTGTTATAAAAGTTTGGTTTTTTAGTGCTGTAAATGCATTTTCAGCTCGCGCTGTACACATTTGCTATGAGAGGCATTATCTCAGAAGGGAAATATTGGACAATCAAATTAATGACTGCCCAGGCTTCAGGATGTCTTTTTACACTCTATAAAGGTGGAAATTTACATTGGAAACGTTTGGTTTAGCTGTTATAAAAGTTTGGTTTTTTTAGTGCTGAAAATGCATTTTCAGCTCGCACTGTACACATTTGCTGTGTGAGGCATTATCTCATAAGGGAAATACTGGACAATCAAATTAATGACTGCCCAGGCTTCAGGATGTCTTTTTACACTATATAAAGGTGGAAATTTACATTGGAAACGTTTGGTTTAGCTGTTATAAAAGTTTGGTTTTTTAGTGCTGAAAATGCATTTTCAGCTCGCACTGTACACATTTGCTATGTGAGGCATTATCTCATAAGGGAAATACTGGACAATCAAATTAATGACTTCCCAGGCTTCAGGATGCCTTTTTACACTCTATAAATGTGGAAATTTACATTGGAAACGTTTGGTTTAGCTGTTAATGAAGTTTCGTTTTTTTAGTGCTGAAAATTCATTGTCTGCTGGCGCTGTACACTTTTTCTAAGTGTTGCAATATCTCATGAAGGAAATACTGGACAATCAAATTAATGACTTTCCAGGCTTCGGGATGCCTTTCTACACTATATAAAGGTGGAAATGTACATTGGAAACGTTTGGTTTAGCTGTTATAAAAGTTTGGTTTTTTAGTGCTGTAAATGCATTTTCAGCTCGCGCTGTACACATTTGCTATGAGAGGCATTATCTCATAAGGGAAATATTAGACAATCAAATTAATGACTGCCCAGGCTTCAGGATGTCTTTTTACACTATATAAGGGTGGAAATTTACATCGGAAACGTTTAGTTTAGCTGTTAATGAAGTTTCGTTTTTTTAGTGCTGAAAATTCATTGTCTGCTGGCGCTGTACACTTTTTCTAAGTGTTGCAATATCTCATGAAGGAAATACTGGACAATCAAATTAATGACTTTCCAGGCTTCAGGATGCCTTTCTACACTATATAAAGGTGGAAATGTACATTGGAAACGTTTGGTTTAGCTGTTATAAAAGTTTGGTTTTTTAGTGCTGTAAATGCATTTTCAGCTCGCGCTGTACACATTTGCTATGAGAGGCATTATCTCAAAAGGGAAATATTGGACAATCAAATTAATGACTGCCCAGGCTTCAGGATGTCTTTTTACACTATAAAAAGGTGGAAATTTACATTGGAAACGTTTGGTTTAGCTGTTATAAAAGTTTGGTTTTTTAGTGCTGAAAATGCATTTTCAGCTCGCACTGTACACATTTGCTATGTGAGGCATTATCTCATAAGGGAAATACTGGACAATCAAATTAATGACTTCCCAGGCTTCAGGATGCCTTTTTACACTCTATAAATGTGGAAATTTACATTGGAAACGTTTGGTTTAGCTGTTAATGAAGTTTCGTTTTTTTAGTGCTGAAAATTCATTGTCTGCTGGCGCTGTACACTTTTTCTAAGTGTTGCAATATCTCATGAAGGAAATACTGGACAATCAAATTAATGACTTTCCAGGCTTCAGGATGCCTTTCTACACTATATAAAGGTGGAAATTTACATTGGAAACGTTTGGTTTAGCTGTTATAAAAGTTTGGTTTTTTAGTGCTGTAAATGCATTTTCAGCTCGCGCTGTACACATTTGCTATGAGAGGCATTATCTCATAAGGGAAATATTGGACAATCAAATTAATGACTGCCCAGGCTTCAGGATGTCTTTTTACACTATATAAAGGTGGAAATTTACATTGGAAACGTTTGGTTTAGCTGTTATAAAAGTTTGGTTTTTTAGTGCTGTAAATGCATTTTCAGCTCGAACTGTACACATTTGCTATGTGAGGCATTATCTCATAAGGGACATACTGGACAATCAAATTAATGACTTCCCAGGCTTCAGGATGCCTTTTTACACTCTATAAATGTGGAAATTTACATTGGAAACGTTTGGTTTAGCTGTTAATGAAGTTTCGTTTTTTTAGTGCTGAAAATTCATTGTCTGCTGGCGCTGTACACCTTTTCTAAGTGTTGCAATATCTCATGAAGGAAATACTGGACAATCAAATTAATGACTTTCCAGGCTTCAGGATGCCTTTCTACACTATATAAAGGTGGAAATTTACATTGGAAACGTTTGGTTTAGCTGTTAATGAAGTTTCGATTTTTTAGTGCTGAAAATTCATTGTCTGCTGGCGCTGTACACCTTTTCTAAGTGTTGCAATATCTCATGAAGGAAATACTGGACAATCAAATTAATGACTTTCCAGGCTTCAGGATGCCTTTCTACACTATATAAAGGTGGAAATTTACATTGGAAACGTTTGGTTTAGCTGTTATAAAAGTTTGGGTTTTTAGTGCTGTAAATGCATTTTCAGCTCGCGCTGTACACATTTGCTATGAGAGGCATTATCTCATAAGGGAAATATTGGACAATCAAATTAATGACTGCCCAGGCTTCAGGATGTCTTTTTACACTATATAAAGGTGGAAATTTACATTGGAAACGTTTAGTTTAGCTGTTATAAAAGTTTGTTTTTTTAGTTCTGTAAATGCATTTTCAGCTCGCGCTGTACACATTTGCTATGTGAGGCATTATCTCATAAGGGAAATACTGGACAATCAAATTAATGACTGCCCAGGCTTCAGGATGTCTTTTTACACTATATAAAGGTGGAAATTTACATTGGAAACGTTTGGTTTAGCTGTTATAAAAGTTTGGTTTTTTAGTGCTGAAAATGCATTTTCAGCTCGCACTGTACACATTTGCTATGTGAGGCATTATCTCATAAGGGAAATACTGGACAATCAAATTAATGACTTCCCAGGCTTCAGGATGCCTTTTTACACTCTATAAATGTGGAAATTTACATTGGAAACGTTTGGTTTAGCTGTTAATGAAGTTTCGTTTTTTTAGTGCTGAAAATTCATTGTCTGCTGGCGCTGTACACTTTTTCTAAGTGTTGCAATATCTCATGAAGGAAATACTGGACAATCAAATTAATGACTTTCCAGGCTTCAGGATGCCTTTCTACACTATATAAAGGTGGAAATTTACATTGGAAACGTTTAGTTTAGCTGTTATAAAAGTTTGGTTTTTTAGTGCTGTAAATGCATTTTCAGCTCGCGCTGTACACATTTGCTATGAGAGGCATTGTCTCATTAGGGAAATATTGGACAATCAAATTAATGACTGCCCAGGCTTCAGGATGTCTTTTTACACTATATAAAGGTGGAAATTTACATTGGAAACGTTTAGTTTAGCTGTTAATGAAGTTTCGTTTTTTTAGTGCTGGAAATTCATTGTCTGCTGGCGCTGTACACTTTTTCTAAGTGTTGCAATATCTCATGAAGGAAATACTGGACAATCAAATTAATGACTTTCCAGGCTTCAGGATGCCTTTCTACACTATATAAAGGTGGAAATTTACATTGGAAACGTTTGGTTTAGCTGTTATAAAAGTTTGGTTTTTTAGTGCTGTAAATGCATTTTCAGCTCGCGCTGTACACATTTGCTATGAGAGGCATTATCTCATAAGGGAAATATTGGACAATCAAATTAATGACTGCCCAGGCTTCAGGATGTCTTTTTACACTATATAAAGGTGGAAATTTACATTGGAAACGTTTAGTTTAGCTGTTAATGAAGTTTCGGTTTTTTAGTGCTGAAAATTCATTGTCTGCTGGCGCTGTACACTTTTTCTAAGTGTTGCAATATCTCATGAAGGAAATACTGGACAATCAAATTAATCACTTTCCAGGCTTCAGGATGCCTTTCTACACTATATAAAGGTGGAAATTTACATTGGAAACGTTTGGTTTAGCTGATATAAACGTTTGGTTTTTTAGTGCTGTAAATGCATTTTCAGCTCGCGCTGTACACATTTGCTATGTGAGGCATTATCTCATAAGGGAAATACTGGACAATCAAATTAATGACTTCCCAGGCTTCAGGATGCCTTTTTACACTCTATAAATGTGGAAATTTACATTGGAAACGTTTGGTTTAGCTGTTAATGAAGTTTCGTTTTTTTAGTGCTGAAAATTCATTGTCTGCTGGCGCTGTACACTTTTTCTAAGTTTTGCAATATCTCATGTAGGAAATACTGGACAATCAAATTAATGACTTTCCAGGCTTCAGGATGCCTTTCTACACTATATAAAGGTGGAAATTTACATTGGAAACGTTTGGTTTAGCTGTTATAAAAGTTTGTTTTTTTAGTGCTGTAAATGCATTTTCAGCTCGCGCTGTACACATTTGCTATGTGAGGCATTATCTCATAAGGGAAATACTGGACAATCAAATTAATGACTGCCCAGGCTTCAGGATGTCTTTTTACACTATATAAAGGTGGAAATTTACATTGGAAACGTTTGGTTTAGCTGTTATAAAAGTTTGGTTTTTTTAGTGCTGAAAATTCATTGTCTGCTGGCGCTGTACACTTTTTCTAAGTGTTGCAATATCTCATGAAGGAAATACTGGACAATCAAATTAATGACTTTCCAGGCTCCAGGATGCCTTTCTACACTATATAAAGGTGGAAATTTACATTGGAAACGTTTGGTTTAGCTGTTATAAAAGTTTGGTTTTTTAGTGCTGTAAATGCATTTTCAGCTCGAACTGTACACATTTGCTATGTGAGGCATTATCTCATAAGGGACATACTGGACAATCAAATTAATGACTTCCCAGGCTTCAGGATGCCTTTTTACACTCTATAAATGTGGAAATTTACATTGGAAACGTTTGGTTTAGCTGTTAATGAAGTTTCGTTTTTTTAGTGCTGAAAATTCATTGTCTGCTGGCGCTGTACACCTTTTCTAAGTGTTGCAATATCTCATGAAGGAAATACTGGACAATCAAATTAATGACTTTCCAGGCTTCAGGATGCCTTTCTACACTATATAAAGGTGGAAATTTACATTGGAAACGTTTGGTTTAGCTGTTAATGAAGTTTCGATTTTTTAGTGCTGAAAATTCATTGTCTGCTGGCGCTGTACACCTTTTCTAAGTGTTGCAATATCTCATGAAGGAAATACTGGACAATCAAATTAATGACTTTCCAGGCTTCAGGATGCCTTTCTACACTATATAAAGGTGGAAATTTACATTGGAAACGTTTGGTTTAGCTGTTATAAAAGTTTGGGTTTTTAGTGCTGTAAATGCATTTTCAGCTCGCGCTGTACACATTTGCTATGAGAGGCATTATCTCATAAGGGAAATATTGGACAATCAAATTAATGACTGCCCAGGCTTCAGGATGTCTTTTTACACTATATAAAGGTGGAAATTTACATTGGAAACGTTTAGTTTAGCTGTTATAAAAGTTTGTTTTTTTAGTGCTGTAAATGCATTTTCAGCTCGCGCTGTACACATTTGCTATGTGAGGCATTATCTCATAAGGGAAATACTGGACAATCAAATTAATGACTGCCCAGGCTTCAGGATGTCTTTTTACACTATATAAAGGTGGAAATTTACATTGGAAACGTTTGGTTTAGCTGTTATAAAAGTTTGGTTTTTTAGTGCTGAAAATGCATTTTCAGCTCGCACTGTACACATTTGCTATGTGAGGCATTATCTCATAAGGGAAATACTGGACAATCAAATTAATGACTTCCCAGGCTTCAGGATGCCTTTTTACACTCTATAAATGTGGAAATTTACATTGGAAACGTTTGGTTTAGCTGTTAATGAAGTTTCGTTTTTTTAGTGCTGAAAATTCATTGTCTGCTGGCGCTGTACACTTTTTCTAAGTGTTGCAATATCTCATGAAGGAAATACTGGACAATCAAATTAATGACTTTCCAGGCTTCAGGATGCCTTTCTACACTATATAAAGGTGGAAATTTACATTGGAAACGTTTAGTTTAGCTGTTATAAAAGTTTGGTTTTTTAGTGCTGTAAATGCATTTTCAGCTCGCGCTGTACACATTTGCTATGAGAGGCATTATCTCATTAGGGAAATATTGGACAATCAAATTAATGACTGCCCAGGCTTCAGGATGTCTTTTTACACTATATAAAGGTGGAAATTTACATTGGAAACGTTTAGTTTAGCTGTTAATGAAGTTTCGTTTTTTTAGTGCTGGAAATTCATTGTCTGCTGGCGCTGTACACTTTTTCTAAGTGTTGCAATATCTCATGAAGGAAATACTGGACAATCAAATTAATGACTTTCCAGGCTTCAGGATGCCTTTCTACACTATATAAAGGTGGAAATTTACATTGGAAACGTTTGGTTTAGCTGTTATAAAAGTTTGGTTTTTTAGTGCTGCAAATGCATTTTCAGCTCGCGCTGTACACATTTGCTATGAGAGGCATTATCTCATAAGGGAAATATTGGACAATCAAATTAATGACTGCCCAGGCTTCAGGATGTCTTTTTACACTATATAAAGGTGGAAATTTACATTGGAAACGTTTAGTTTAGCTGTTAATGAAGTTTCGGTTTTTTAGTGCTGAAAATTCATTGTCTGCTGGCGCTGTACACTTTTTCTAAGTGTTGCAATATCTCATGAAGGAAATACTGGACAATCAAATTAATCACTTTCCAGGCTTCAGGATGCCTTTCTACACTATATAAAGGTGGAAATTTACATTGGAATCGTTTGGTTTAGCTGATATAAAAGTTTGGTTTTTTAGTGCTGTAAATGCATTTTCAGCTCGCGCTGTACACATTTGCTATGTGAGGCATTATCTCATAAGGGAAATACTGGACAATCAAATTAATGACTTCCCAGGCTTCAGGATGCCTTTTTACACTCTATAAATGTGGAAATTTACATTGGAAACGTTTGGTTTAGCTGTTAATAAAGGTAGAAATTTACATTGGAAACGTTTGGTTTAGCTGTTATAAAAGTTTGGTTTTTTAGTGCTGTAAATGCATTTTCAGCTCGCGCTGTACACATTTGCTATGAGAGGCATTATCTCATAAGGGAAATATTGGACAATCAAATTAATGACTGCCCAGGCTTCAGGATGTCTTTTTACACTCTATAAAGGTGGAAATTTACATTGGAAACGTTTGGTTTAGCTGTTATAAAAGTTTGGTTTTTTAGTGCTGTAAATGCATTTTCAGCTCGCGCTGTACACATTTGCTATGAGAGGCATTATCTCATAAGGGAAATATTGGACAATCAAATTAATGGCTGCCCAGGCTTCAGGATGTCTTTTTACACTATATAAAGGTGGAAATTTACATTGGAAACGTTTAGTTTAGCTGTTAATGAAGTTTCGGTTTTTTAGTGCTGAAAATTCATTGTCTGCTGGCGCTGTACACTTTTTCTAAGTGTTGCAATATCTCATGAAGGAAATACTGGACAATCAAATTAAAGACTTTCCAGGCTTCAGGATGCCTTTTTACACTATATAAAGGTGGAAATTTACATTGGAAACGTTTGGTTTAGCTGTTATAAAAGTTTGGTTTTTTAGTGCTGTAAATGCATTTTCAGCTCGCGCTGTACACATTTGCTATGAGAGGCATTATCTCATAAGGGAAATATTGGACAATCAAATTAATGACTGCCCAGGCTTCAGGATGTCTTTTTACACTATATAAAGGTGGAAATTTACATTGGAAACATTTAGTTTAGCTGTTAATGAAGTTTCGTTTTTTTAGTGCTGAAAATTCATTGTCTGCTGGCGCTGTACACTTTTTCTAAGTGTTGCAATATCTCATGAAGGAAATACTGGACAATCAAATTAATGACTTTCCAGGCTTCAGGATGCCTTTCTACACTATATAAAGGTGGAAATTTACATTGGAAACGTTTGGTTTAGCTGTTATAAAAGTTTGGTTTTTTAGTGCTGTAAATGCATTTTCAGCTCGCGCTGTACACATTTGCTATGAGAGGCATTATCTCATAAGGGAAATATTGGACAATCAAATTAATGACTGCCCAGGCTTCAGGATGTCTTTTTACACTATATAAAGGTGGAAATTTACATTGGAAACGTTTGGTTTAGCTGTTATAAAAGTTTGGTTTTTTAGTGCTGTAAATGCATTTTCAGCTCGCGCTGTACACATTTGCTATGAGAGGCATTATCTCATAAGGGAAATATTGGACAATCAAATTAATGGCTGCCCGGGCTTCAGGATGTCTTTTTACACTATATAAAGGTGGAAATTTACATTGGAAACGTTTAGTTTAGCTGTTAATGAAGTTTCGTTTTTTTAGTGCTGAAAATTCATTGTCTGCTGGCGCTGTACACTTTTTCTAAATGTTGCAATATCTCATGAAGGAAATACTGGACAATCAAATTAATGACTTTCCAGGCTTCAGGATGCCTTTCTACACTATATAAAGGTGGAAATGTACATTGGAAACGTTTGGTTTAGCTGTTATAAAAGTTTGGTTTTTTAGTGCTGTAAATGCATTTTCAGCTCGCGCTGTACACATTTGCTATGAGAGGCATTATCTCATAAGGGAAATATTGGACAATCAAATTAATGACTGCCCAGGCTTCAGGATGTCTTTTTACACTATATAAAGGAGGAAATTTACATTGGAAACGTTTGGTTTAGGTGTTATAAAAGTTTGGTTTTTTAGTGCTGAAAATGCATTTTCAGCTCGCGCTGTACACATTTGCAATGAGAGGCATTATCTCATAAGGGAAATACTGGACAATCAAATTAATGACTTCCCAGGCTTCAGGATGCCTTTTTACACTCTATAAATGTGGAAATTTACATTGGAAACGTTTGGTTTAGCTGTTAATGAAGTTTCGTTTTTTTTAGTGTTGAAAATTCGTTGTCTGCTGGCGCTGTACACTTTTTCTAAGTGTTGCAATATCTCATGAAGGAAATACTGGACAATCAAATTAATGACTTTCCAGGCTTCAGGATGCCTTTCTACACTATATAAAGGTGGAAATTTACATTGGAAACGTTTGGTTTAGCTGTTATAAAAGTTTGGTTTTTTAGTGCTGTAAATGCATTTTCAGCTCGCGCTGTACACATTTGCTATGAGAGGCATTATCTCATAAGGGAAATATTGGACAATCAAATTAATGACTGCCCAGGCTTCAGGATGTCTTTTTACACTACATAAAGGTGGAAATTTACATTGGAAACGTTTGGTTTAGCTGTTATAAAAGTTTGTTTTTTTAGTGCTGTAAATGCATTTTCAGCTCGCACTGTACACATTTGCTATGAGAGGCATTATCTCATAAGGGAAATATTGGACAATCAAATTAATGACTGCCCAGGCTTCAGGATGTCTTTTTACACTATATAAAGGTGGAAATTTACATTGGAAACGTTTACTTTAGCTGTTAATGAAGTTTCGTTTATTTAGTGCTGAAAATTCATTGTCTGCTGGCGCTGTACACTTTTTCTAAGTGTTGCAATATCTCATGAAGGAAATACTGGACAATCAAATTAATGACTTTCCAGGCTTCAGGATGCCTTTCTACACTATATAAAGGTGGAAATTTACATTGGAAACGTTTGGTTTAGCTGTTATAAAAGTTTGTTTTTTTAGTGCTGTAAATGCATTTTCAGCTCGCACTGTACACATTTGCTATGTGAGGCATTATCTCATAAGGGAAATACTGGACAATCAAATTAATGACTTCCCAGGCTTCAGGATGCCTTTTTACACTCTATAAATGTGGAAATTTACATTGGAAACGTTTGGTTTAGCTGTTAATGAAGTTTCGTTTTTTTAGTGCTGAAAATTCATTGTCTGCTGGCGCTGTACACTTTTTCTAAGTGTTGCAATATCTCATGAAGGAAATACTGGACAATCAAATTAATGACTTTCCAGGCTTCAGGATGCCTTTCTACACTATATAAAGGTGGAAATTTATATTGGAAACGTTTGGTTTAGCTGTTATAAAAGTTTGGTTTTTTAGTGCTGTAAATGCATTTTCAGCTCGCGCTGTACACATTTGCTATGAGAGGCATTATCTCATAAGGGAAATATTGGACAATCAAATTAATGACTGCCCAGGCTTCAGGATGTCTTTTTACACTATATAAAGGTGGAAATTTACATTGGAAACGTTTGGTTTAGCTGTTATAAAAGTTTGTTTTTTTAGTGCTGTAAATGCATTTTCAGCTCGCACTGTACACATTTGCTATGAGAGGCATTATCTCATAAGGGAAATATTGGACAATCAAATTAATGACTGCCCAGGCTTCAGGATGTCTTTTTACACTATATAAAGGTGGAAATTTACATTGGAAACGTTTACTTTAGCTGTTAATGAAGTTTCGTTTATTTAGTGCTGAAAATTCATTGTCTGCTGGCGCTGTACACTTTTTCTAAGTGTTGCAATATCTCATGAAGGAAATACTGGACAATCAAATTAATGACTTTCCAGGCTTCAGGATGCCTTTCTACACTATATAAAGGTGGAAATTTACATTGGAAACGTTTGGTTTAGCTGTTATAAAAGTTTGTTTTTTTAGTGCTGTAAATGCATTTTCAGCTCGCACTGTACACATTTGCTATGTGAGGCATTATCTCATAAGGGAAATACTGGACAATCAAATTAATGACTTCCCAGGCTTCAGGATGCCTTTTTACACTCTATAAATGTGGAAATTTACATTGGAAACGTTTGGTTTAGCTGTTAATGAAGTTTCGTTTTTTTAGTGCTGAAAATTCATTGTCTGCTGGCGCTGTACACTTTTTCTAAGTGTTGCAATATCTCATGAAGGAAATACTGGACAATCAAATTAATGACTTTCCAGGCTTCAGGATGCCTTTCTACACTATATAAAGGTGGAAATTTACATTGGAAACGTTTGGTTTAGCTGTTATAAAAGTTTGGTTTTTTAGTGCTGTAAATGCATTTTCAGCTCGCGCTGTACACATTTGCTATGAGAGGCATTATCTCATAAGGGAAATATTGGACAATCAAATTAATGACTGCCCAGGCTTCAGGATGTCTTTTTACACTATATAAAGGTGGAAATTTACATTGGAAACGTTTGGTTTAGCTGTTATAAAAGTTTGTTTTTTTAGTGCTGTAAATGCATTTTCAGCTCGCACTGTACACATTTGCTATGAGAGGCATTATCTCATAAGGGAAATATTGGACAATCAAATTAATGACTGCCCAGGCTTCAGGATGTCTTTTTACACTATATAAAGGTGGAAATTTACATTGGAAACGTTTAGTTTAGCTGTTATAAAAGTTTGGTTTTTTTAGTGCTGAAAATGCATTTTCAGCTCGCACTGTCCACATTTGCTATGTGAGGCATTATCTCATAAGGGAAATACTGGACAATCAAATTAATGACTGCCCAGGCTTCAGGATGTCTTTTTACACTATATAAAGGTGGAAATTTACATTGGAAACGTTTGGTTTAGCTGTTATAAAAGTTTGTTTTTTTAGTGCTGTAAATGCATTTTCAGCTCGCGCTGTACACATTTGCTATGAGAGGCATTATCTCATAAGGGAAATATTGGACAATCAAATTAATGACTGCCCAGGCTTCAGGATGTCTTTTTACACTATATAAAGGTGGAAATTTACATTGGAAACGTTTACTTTAGCTGTTAATGAAGTTTCGTTTATTTAGTGCTGAAAATTCATTGTCTGACACTCTATAAATGTGGAAATTTACATTGGAAACGTTTGGTTTAGCTGTTAATGAAGTTTCGTTTTTTTAGTGCTGAAAATTCATTGTCTGCTGGCGCTGTACACTTTTTCTAAGTGTTGCAATATCTCATGAAGGAAATACTGGACAATCAAATTAATGACTTTCCAGGCTTCAGGATGCCTTTCTACACTATATAAAGGTGGAAATTTACATTGGAAACGTTTGGTTTAGCTGTTATAAAAGTTTGGTTTTTTAGTGCTGAAAATGCATTTTCAGCTCGCGCTGTACACATTTGCTATGAGAGGCATTATCTCATAAGGGAAATATTGGACAATCAAATTAATGACTGCCCAGGCTTCAGGATGTCTTTTTACACTATATAAGGGTGGAAATTTACATTGGAAACGTTTAGTTTAGCTGTTAATGAAGTTTCGTTTTTTTAGTGCTGAAAATTCATTGTCTGCTGGCGCTGTACACTTTTTCTAAGTGTTGCAATATCTCATGAAGGAAATACTGGACAATCAAATTAATGACTTTCCAGGCTTCAGGATGCCTTCTACACTATATAAAGGTGGAAATGTACATTGGAAACGTTTGGTTTAGCTGTTATAAAAGTTTGGTTTTTTAGTGCTGTAAATGCATTTTCAGCTCGCGCTGTACACATTTGCTATGAGAGGCATTATCTCAGAAGGGAAATATTGGACAATCAAATTAATGACTGCCCAGGCTTCAGGATGTCTTTTTACACTATATAAAGGTGGAAATTTACATTGGAAACGTTTGGTTTAGCTGTTATAAAAGTTTGGTTTTTTTAGTGCTGAAAATGCATTTTCAGCTCGCACTGTACACATTTGCTGTGTGAGGCATTATCTCATAAGGGAAATACTGGACAATCAAATTAATGACTGCCCAGGCTTCAGGATGTCTTTTTACACTATATAAAGGTGGAAATTTACATTGGAAACGTTTGGTTTAGCTGTTATAAAAGTTTGTTTTTTTAGTGCTGAAAATGCATTTTCAGCTCGCACTGTACACATTTGCTATGTGAGGCATTATCTCATAAGGGAAATACTGGACAATCAAATTAATGACTTCCCAGGCTTCAGGATGCCTTTTTACACTCTATAAATGTGGAAATTTACATTGGAAACGTTTGGTTTAGCTGTTAATGAAGTTTCGTTTTTTTAGTGCTGAAAATTCATTGTCTGCTGGCGCTGTACACTTTTTCTAAGTGTTGCAATATCTCATGAAGGAAATACTGGACAATCAAATTAATGACTTTCCAGGCTTCAGGATGCCTTTCTACACTATATAAAGGTGGAAATTTACATTGGAAACGTTTGGTTTAGCTGTTATAAAAGTTTGGTTTTTTAGTGCTGTAAATGCATTTTCAGCTCGCGCTGTACACATTTGCTATGAGAGGCATTATCTCATAAGGGAAATATTGGACAATCAAATTAATGACTGCCCAGGCTTCAGGATGTCTTTTTACACTATATAAGGGTGGAAATTTACATTGGAAACGTTTAGTTTAGCTGTTAATGAAGTTTCGTTTTTTTAGTGCTGAAAATTCATTGTCTGCTGGCGCTGTACACTTTTTCTAAGTGTTGCAATATCTCATGAAGGAAATACTGGACAATCAAATTAATGACTTTCCAGGCTTCAGGATGCCTTTCTACACTATATAAAGGTGGAAATGTACATTGGAAACGTTTGGTTTAGCTGTTATAAAAGTTTGGTTTTTTAGTGCTGTAAATGCATTTTCAGCTCGCGCTGTACACATTTGCTATGAGAGGCATTATCTCAGAAGGGAAATATTGGACAATCAAATTAATGACTGCCCAGGCTTCAGGATGTCTTTTTACACTATATAAAGGTGGAAATTTACATTGGAAACGTTTGGTTTAGCTGTTATAAAAGTTTGTTTTTTTTAGTGCTGAAAATGCATTTTCAGCTCGCACTGTACACATTTGCTGTGTGAGGCATTATCTCATAAGGGAAATACTGGACAATCAAATTAATGACTGCCCAGGCTTCAGGATGTCTTTTTACACTATATAAAGGTGGAAATTTACATTGGAAACGTTTGGTTTAGCTGTTATAAAAGTTTGGTTTTTTAGTGCTGAAAATGCATTTTCAGCTCGCACTGTACACATTTGCTATGTGAGGCATTATCTCATAAGGGAAATACTGGACAATCAAATTAATGACTTCCCAGGCTTCAGGATGCCTTTTTACACTCTATGAATGTGGAAATTTACATTGGAAACGTTTGGTTTAGCTGTTAATGAAGTTTCGTTTTTTTAGTGCTGAAAATTCATTGTCTGCTGGCGCTGTACACTTTTTCTAAGTGTTGCAATATCTCATGAAGGAAATACTGGACAATCAAATTAATGACTTTCCAGGCTTCAGGATGCCTTTCTACACTATATAAAGGTGGAAATTTACATTGGAAACGTTTGGTTTAGCTGTTATAAAAGTTTGGTTTTTTAGTGCTGTAAATGCATTTTCAGCTCGCGCTGTACACATTTGCTATGAGAGGCATTATCTCATAAGGGAAATATTGGACAATCAAATTAATGACTGCCCAGGCTTCAGGATGTCTTTTTACACTATATAAGGGTGGAAATTTACATTGGAAACGTTTAGTTTAGCTGTTAATGAAGTTTCGTTTTTTTAGTGCTGAAAATTCATTGTCTGCTGGCGCTGTACACTTTTTCTAAGTGTTGCAATATCTCATGAAGGAAATACTGGACAATCAAATTAATGACTTTCCAGGCTTCAGGATGCCTTTCTACACTATATAAAGGTGGAAATGTACATTGGAAACGTTTGGTTTAGCTGTTATAAAAGTTTGGTTTTTTAGTGCTGTAAATGCATTTTCAGCTCGCGCTGTACACATTTGCTATGAGAGGCATTATCTCAGAAGGGAAATATTGGACAATCAAATTAATGACTGCCCAGGCTTCAGGATGTCTTTTTACACTCTATAAAGGTGGAAATTTACATTGGAAACGTTTGGTTTAGCTGTTATAAAAGTTTGGTTTTTTTAGTGCTGAAAATGCATTTTCAGCTCGCACTGTACACATTTGCTGTGTGAGGCATTATCTCATAAGGGAAATACTGGACAATCAAATTAATGACTGCCCAGGCTTCAGGATGTCTTTTTACACTATATAAAGGTGGAAATTTACATTGGAAACGTTTGGTTTAGCTGTTATAAAAGTTTGGTTTTTTAGTGCTGAAAATGCATTTTCAGCTCGCACTGTACACATTTGCTATGTGAGGCATTATCTCATAAGGGAAATACTGGACAATCAAATTAATGACTTCCCAGGCTTCAGGATGCCTTTTTACACTCTATAAATGTGGAAATTTACATTGGAAACGTTTGGTTTAGCTGTTAATGAAGTTTCGTTTTTTTAGTGCTGAAAATTCATTGTCTGCTGGCGCTGTACACTTTTTCTAAGTGTTGCAATATCTCATGAAGGAAATACTGGACAATCAAATTAATGACTTTCCAGGCTTCAGGATGCCTTTCTACACTATATAAAGGTGGAAATGTACATTGGAAACGTTTGGTTTAGCTGTTATAAAAGTTTGGTTTTTTAGTGCTGTAAATGCATTTTCAGCTCGCGCTGTACACATTTGCTATGAGAGGCATTATCTCATAAGGGAAATATTAGACAATCAAATTAATGACTGCCCAGGCTTCAGGATGTCTTTTTACACTATATAAGGGTGGAAATTTACATCGGAAACGTTTAGTTTAGCTGTTAATGAAGTTTCGTTTTTTTAGTGCTGAAAATTCATTGTCTGCTGGCGCTGTACACTTTTTCTAAGTGTTGCAATATCTCATGAAGGAAATACTGGACAATCAAATTAATGACTTTCCAGGCTTCAGGATGCCTTTCTACACTATATAAAGGTGGAAATGTACATTGGAAACGTTTGGTTTAGCTGTTATAAAAGTTTGGTTTTTTAGTGCTGTAAATGCATTTTCAGCTCGCGCTGTACACATTTGCTATGAGAGGCATTATCTCAAAAGGGAAATATTGGACAATCAAATTAATGACTGCCCAGGCTTCAGGATGTCTTTTTACACTATAAAAAGGTGGAAATTTACATTGGAAACGTTTGGTTTAGCTGTTATAAAAGTTTGGTTTTTTAGTGCTGAAAATGCATTTTCAGCTCGCACTGTACACATTTGCTATGTGAGGCATTATCTCATAAGGGAAATACTGGACAATCAAATTAATGACTTCCCAGGCTTCAGGATGCCTTTTTACACTCTATAAATGTGGAAATTTACATTGGAAACGTTTGGTTTAGCTGTTAATGAAGTTTCGTTTTTTTAGTGCTGAAAATTCATTGTCTGCTGGCGCTGTACACTTTTTCTAAGTGTTGCAATATCTCATGAAGGAAATACTGGACAATCAAATTAATGACTTTCCAGGCTTCAGGATGCCTTTCTACACTATATAAAGGTGGAAATTTACATTGGAAACGTTTGGTTTAGCTGTTATAAAAGTTTGGTTTTTTAGTGCTGTAAATGCATTTTCAGCTCGCGCTGTACACATTTGCTATGAGAGGCATTATCTCATAAGGGAAATATTGGACAATCAAATTAATGACTGCCCAGGCTTCAGGATGTCTTTTTACACTATATAAAGGTGGAAATTTACATTGGAAACGTTTAGTTTAGCTGTTAATGAAGTTTCGTTTTTTTTAGTGCTGAAAATTCATTGTCTGCTGGCGCTGTACACTTTTTCTAAGTGTTGCAATATCTCATGAAGGAAATACTGGACAATCAAATTAATGACTTTCCAGGCTTCAGGATGCCTTTCTACACTATATAAAGGTGGAAATTTACATTGGAAACGTTTGGTTTAGCTGTTATAAAAGTTTGGTTTTTTAGTGCTGTAAATGCATTTTCAGCTCGCGCTGTACACATTTGCTATGAGAGGCATTATCTCATAAGGGAAATATTGGACAATCAAATTAATGACTGCCCAGGCTTCAGGATGTCTTTTTACACTATATAAAGGTGGAAATTTACATTGGAAACGTTTGGTTTAGCTGTTATAAAAGTTTGGTTTTTTAGTGCTGTAAATGCATTTTCAGCTCGCGCTGTACACATTTGCTACGAGAGGCATTATCTCATAAGGGAAATATTGGACAATCAAATTAATGGCTGCCCAGGCTTCAGGATGTCTTTTTACTCTATATAAAGTTGGAAATTTACATTGGAAACGTTTAGTTTAGCTGTTAATGAAGTTTCGTTTTTTTAGTGCTGAAAATTCATTGTCTGCTGGCGCTGTACACTTTTTCTAAGTGTTGCAATATCTCATGAAGGAAATACTGGACAATCAAATCAATGACTTTCCAGGCTTCAGGATGCCTTTCTACACTATATAAAGGTGGAAATGTACATTGGAAACGTTTGGTTTAGCTGTTATAAAAGTTTGTTTTTTTAGTGCTGAAAATGCATTTTCAGCTCGCGCTGTACACATTTGCTATGAGAGGCATTGTCTCATAAGGGAAATATTGGACAATCAAATTAATGACTGCCTAGGCTTCGGGATGTCTTTTTACACTATATAAAGGTGGAAATTTACATTGGAAACGTTTGGTTTAGCTGTTATAAAAGTTTGGTTTTTTTAGTGCTGAAAATGCATTTTCAGCTCGCACTGTACACATTTGCTATGTGAGGCATTATCTCATAAGGGAAATACTGGACAATCAAATTAATGACTGCCCAGGCTTCAGGATGTCTTTTTACACTATATAAAGGTGGAAATTTACATTGGAAACGTTTGGTTTAGCTGTTATAAAAGTTTGTTTTTTTAGTGCTGAAAATGCATTTTCAGCTCGCACTGTACACATTTGCTATGTGAGGCATTATCTCATAAGGGAAATACTGGACAATCAAATTAATGACTTCCCAGGCTTCAGGATGCCTTTTTACACTCTATAAATGTGGAAATTTACATTGGAAACGTTTGGTTTAGCTGTTAATGAAGTTTCGTTTTTTTAGTGCTGAAAATTCATTGTCTGCTGGCGCTGTACACTTTTTCTAAGTGTTGCAATATCTCATGAAGGAAATACTGGACAATCAAATTAATGACTTTCCAGGCTTCAGGATGCCTTTCTACACTATATAAAGGTGGAAATTTACATTGGAAACGTTTGGTTTAGCTGTTATAAAAGTTTGGTTTTTTAGTGCTGTAAATGCATTTTCAGCTCGCGCTGTACACATTTGCTATGAGAGGCATTATCTCATAAGGGAAATATTGGACAATCAAATTAATGACTGCCCAGGCTTCAGGATGTATTTTTACACTATATAAGGGTGGAAATTTACATTGGAAACGTTTAGTTTAGCTGTTAATGAAGTTTCGTTTTTTTAGTGCTGAAAATTCATTGTCTGCTGGCGCTGTACACTTTTTCTAAGTGTTGCAATATCTCATGAAGGAAATACTGGACAATCAAATTAATGACTTTCCAGGCTTCAGGATGCCTTTCTACACTATATAAAGGTGGAAATGTACATTGGAAACGTTTGGTTTAGCTGTTATAAAAGTTTGGTTTTTTAGTGCTGTAAATGCATTTTCAGCTCGCGCTGTACACATTTGCTATGAGAGGCATTATCTCAGAAGGGAAATATTGGACAATCAAATTAATGACTGCCCAGGCTTCAGGATGTCTTTTTACACTATATAAAGGTGGAAATTTACATTGGAAACGTTTGGTTTAGCTGTTATAAAAGTTTGGTTTTTTTAGTGCTGAAAATGCATTTTCAGCTCGCACTGTACACATTTGCTGTGTGAGGCATTATCTCATAAGGGAAATACTGGACAATCAAATTAATGACTGCCCAGGCTTCAGGATGTCTTTTTACACTATATAAAGGTGGAAATTTACATTGGAAACGTTTGGTTTAGCTGTTATAAAAGTTTGGTTTTTTAGTGCTGAAAATGCATTTTCAGCTCGCACTGTACACATTTGCTATGTGAGGCATTATCTCATAAGGGAAATACTGGACAATCAAATTAATGACTTCCCAGGCTTCAGGATGCCTTTTTACACTCTATAAATGTGGAAATTTACATTGGAAACGTTTGGTTTAGCTGTTAATGAAGTTTCGTTTTTTTAGTGCTGAAAATTCATTGTCTGCTGGCGCTGTACACTTTTTCTAAGTGTTGCAATATCTCATGAAGGAAATACTGGACAATCAAATTAATGACTTTCCAGGCTTCAGGATGCCTTTCTACACTATATAAAGGTGGAAATTTACATTGGAAACGTTTGGTTTAGCTGTTATAAAAGTTTGGTTTTTTAGTGCTGTAAATGCATTTTCAGCTCGCGCTGTACACATTTGCTATGAGAAGCATTATCTCATAAGGGAAATATTGGACAATCAAATTAATGACTGCCCAGGCTTCAGGATGTCTTTTTACACTATATAAGGGTGGAAATTTACATTGGAAACGTTTAGTTTAGCTGTTAATGAAGTTTCGTTTTTTTAGTGCTGAAAATTCATTGTCTGCTGGCGCTGTACACTTTTTCTAAGTGTTGCAATATCTCATGAAGGAAATACTGGACAATCAAATTAATGACTTTCCAGGCTTCAGGATGCCTTTCTACACTATATAAAGGTGGAAATTTACATTGGAAACGTTTAGTTTAGCTGTTAATGAAGTTTCGTTTTTTTAGTGCTGAAAATTCATTGTCTGCTGGCGCTGTACATTTTTTCTATGTGTTGCAATATCTCATGAAGGAAATACTGGACAATCAAATTAATTACTTTCCAGGCTTCAGGATGCCTTTCTACACTATATAAAGGTGGAAATGTACATTGGAAACGTTTGGTTTAGCTGTTATAAAAGTTTGGTTTTTTAGTGCTGTAAATGCATTTTCAGCTCGCGCTGTACACATTTGCTATGAGAGGCATTATCTCAGAAGGGAAATATTGGACAATCAAATTAATGACTGCCCAGGCTTCAGGATGTCTTTTTACACTATATAAAGGTGGAGATTTACATTGGAAACGTTTGGTTTAGCTGTTATAAAAGTTTGGTTTTTTTAGTGCTGAAAATGCATTTTCAGCTCGCACTGTACACATTTGCTGTGTGAGGCATTATCTCATAAGGGAAATACTGGACAATCAAATTAATGACTGCCCAGGCTTCAGGATGTCTTTTTACACTATATAAAGGTGGAAATTTACATTGGAAACGTTTGGTTTAGCTGTTATAAAAGTTTGGTTTTTTTAGTGCTGAAAATGCATTTTCAGCTCGCACTGTCCACATTTGCTATGTGAGGCATTATCTCATAAGGGAAATACTGGACAATCAAATTAATGACTGCCCAGGCTTCAGGATGTCTTTTTACACTATATAAAGGTGGAAATTTACATTGGAAACGTTTGGTTTAGCTGTTATAAAAGTTTGTTTTTTTAGTGCTGTAAATGCATTTTCAGCTCGCGCTGTACACATTTGCTATGAGAGGCATTATCTCATAAGGGAAATATTGGACAATCAAATTAATGACTGCCCAGGCTTCAGGATGTCTTTTTACACTATATAAAGGTGGAAATATACATTGGAAACGTTTAGTTTAGCTGTTAATGAAGTTTCGTTTTTTTAGTGCTGAAAATTCATTGTCTGCTGGCGCTGTACACTTTTTCTAAGTGTTGCAATATCTCATGAAGGAAATACTGGACAATCAAATTAATGACTTTCCAGGCTTCAGGATGCCTTTCTACACTATATAAAGGTGGAAATGTACATTGGAAACGTTTGGTTTAGCTGTTATAAAAGTTTGGTTTTTTAGTGCTGTAAATGCATTTTCAGCTCGCGCTGTACACATTTGCTATGAGAGGCATTATCTCATAAGGGAAATATTAGACAATCAAATTAATGACTGCCCAGGCTTCAGGATGTCTTTTTACACTATATAAGGGTGGAAATTTACATCGGAAACGTTTAGTTTAGCTGTTAATGAAGTTTCGTTTTTTTAGTGCTGAAAATTCATTGTCTGCTGGCGCTGTACACTTTTTCTAAGTGTTGCAATATCTCATGAAGGAAATACTGGACAATCAAATTAATGACTTTCCAGGCTTCAGGATGCCTTTCTACACTATATAAAGGTGGAAATGTACATTGGAAACGTTTGGTTTAGCTGTTATAAAAGTTTGGTTTTTTAGTGCTGTAAATGCATTTTCAGCTCGCGCTGTACACATTTGCTATGAGAGGCATTATCTCAAAAGGGAAATATTGGACAATCAAATTAATGACTGCCCAGGCTTCAGGATGTCTTTTTACACTATATAAAGGTGGAAATTTACATTGGAAACGTTTGGTTTAGCTGTTATAAAAGTTTGGTTTTTTAGTGCTGAAAATGCATTTTCAGCTCGCACTGTACACATTTGCTATGTGAGGCATTATCTCATAAGGGAAATACTGGACAATCAAATTAATGACTTCCCAGGCTTCAGGATGCCTTTTTACACTCTATAAATGTGGAAATTTACATTGGAAACGTTTGGTTTAGCTGTTAATGAAGTTTCGTTTTTTTAGTGCTGAAAATTCATTGTCTGCTGGCGCTGTACACTTTTTCTAAGTGTTGCAATATCTCATGAAGGAAATACTGGACAATCAAATTAATGACTTTCCAGGCTTCAGGATGCCTTTCTACACTATATAAAGGTGGAAATTTACATTGGAAACGTTTGGTTTAGCTGTTATAAAAGTTTGGTTTTTTAGTGCTGTAAATGCATTTTCAGCTCGCGCTGTACACATTTGCTATGAGAGGCATTATCTCATAAGGGAAATATTGGACAATCAAATTAATGACTGCCCAGGCTTCAGGATGTCTTTTTACACTATATAAAGGTGGAAATTTACATTGGAAACGTTTAGTTTAGCTGTTAATGAAGTTTCGTTTTTTTTAGTGCTGAAAATTCATTGTCTGCTGGCGCTGTACACTTTTTCTAAGTGTTGCAATATCTCATGAAGGAAATACTGGACAATCAAATTAATGACTTTCCAGGCTTCAGGATGCCTTTCTACACTATATAAAGGTGGAAATTTACTTTGGAAACGTTTGGTTTAGCTGTTATAAAAGTTTGGTTTTTTAGTGCTGTAAATGCATTTTCAGCTCGCGCTGTACACATTTGCTATGAGAGGCATTATCTCATAAGGGAAATATTGGACAATCAAATTAATGACTGCCCAGGCTTCAGGATGTCTTTTTACACTATATAAAGGTGGAAATTTACATTGGAAACGTTTGGTTTAGCTGTTATAAAAGTTTGGTTTTTTAGTGCTGTAAATGCATTTTCAGCTCGCGCTGTACACATTTGCTATGAGAGGCATTATCTCATAAGGGAAATATTGGACAATCAAATTAATGGCTGCCCAGGCTTCAGGATGTCTTTTTACTCTATATAAAGTTGGAAATTTACATTGGAAACGTTTAGTTTAGCTGTTAATGAAGTTTCGTTTTTTTAGTGCTGAAAATTCATTGTCTGCTGGCGCTGTACACTTTTTCTAAGTGTTGCAATATCTCATGAAGGAAATACTGGACAATCAAATCAATGACTTTCCAGGCTTCAGGATGCCTTTCTACACTATATAAAGGTGGAAATGTACATTGGAAACGTTTGGTTTAGCTGTTATAAAAGTTTGTTTTTTTAGTGCTGAAAATGCATTTTCAGCTCGCGCTGTACACATTTGCTATGAGAGGCATTGTCTCATAAGGGAAATATTGGACAATCAAATTAATGACTGCCTAGGCTTCAGGATGTCTTTTTACACTATATAAAGGTGGAAATTTACATTGGAAACGTTTGGTTTAGCTGTTATAAAAGTTTGGTTTTTTTAGTGCTGAAAATGCATTTTCAGCTCGCACTGTACACATTTGCTATGTGAGGCATTATCTCAGAAGGGAAATACTGGACAATCAAATTAATGACTGCCCAGGCTTCAGGATGTCTTTTTACACTATATAAAGGTGGAAATTTACATTGGAAACGTTTGGTTTAGCTGTTATAAAAGTTTGTTTTTTTAGTGCTGAAAATGCATTTTCAGCTCGCACTGTACACATTTGCTATGTGAGGCATTATCTCATAAGGGAAATACTGGACAATCAAATTAATGACTTCCCAGGCTTCAGGATGCCTTTTTACACTCTATAAATGTGGAAATTTACATTGGAAACGTTTGGTTTAGCTGTTAATGAAGTTTCGTTTTTTTAGTGCTGAAAATTCATTGTCTGCTGGCGCTGTACACTTTTTCTAAGTGTTGCAATATCTCATGAAGGAAATACTGGACAATCAAATTAATGACTTTCCAGGCTTCAGGATGCCTTTCTACACTATATAAAGGTGGAAATTTACATTGGAAACGTTTGGTTTAGCTGTTATAAAAGTTTGGTTTTTTAGTGCTGTAAATGCATTTTCAGCTCGCGCTGTACACATTTGCTATGAGAGGCATTATCTCATAAGGGAAATATTGGACAATCAAATTAATGACTGCCCAGGCTTCAGGATGTCTTTTTACACTATATAAAGGTGGAAATTTACATTGGAAACGTTTGGTTTAGCTGTTATAAAAGTTTGGTTTTTTTAGTGCTGAAAATGCATTTTCAGCTCGCACTGTACACATTTGCTATGTGAGGCATTATCTCATAAGGGAAATACTGGACAATCAAATTAATGACTGCCCAGGCTTCAGGATGTCTTTTTACACTATCTAAAGGTGGAAATTTACATTGGAAACGTTTGGTTTAGCTGTTATAAAAGTTTGGTTTTTTAGTGCTGAAAATGCATTTTCAGCTCGCACTGTACACATTTGCTATGTGAGGCATTATCTCATAAGGGAAATACTGGACAATCAAATTAATGACTTCCCAGGCTTCAGGATGCCTTTTTACACTCTATAAATGTGGAAATTTATATTGGAAACGTTTGGTTTAGCTGTTAATGAAGTTTCGTTTTTTTAGTGCTGAAAATTCATTGTCTGCTGGCGCTGTACACTTTTTCTAAGTGTTGCAATATCTCATGAAGGAAATACTGGACAATCAAATTAATGACTTTCCAGGCTTCAGGATGCCTTTCTACACTATATAAAGGTGGAAATTTACATTTGAAACGTTTGGTTTAGCTGTTATAAAAGTTTGGTTTTTTAGTGCTGTAAATGCATTTTCAGCTCGCGCTGTACACATTTGCTATGAGAGGCATTATCTCATAAGGGAAATATTGGACAATCAAATTAATGACTGCCCAGGCTTCAGGATGTCTTTTTACACTATATAAAGGTGGAAATATACATTGGAAACGTTTAGTTTAGCTGTTAATGAAGTTTCGTTTTTTTAGTGCTGAAAATTCATTGTCTGCTGGCGCTGTACACTTTTTCTAAGTGTTGCAATATCTCATGAAGGAAATACTGGACAATCAAATTAATGACTTTCCAGGCTTCAGGATGCCTTTCTACACTATATAAAGGTGGAAATTTACATTGGAAACGTTTGGTTTAGCTGTTATAAAAGTTTGTTTTTTTAGTGCTGTAAATGCATTTTCAGCTCGCGCTGTACACATTTGCTATGAGAGGCATTATCTCATAAGGGAAATATTGGACAATCAAATTAATGACTGCCCAGGCTTCAGGATGTCTTTTTACACTATATAAAGGTGGAAATTTACATTGGAAACGTTTGGTTTAGCTGTTATAAAAGTTTGGTTTTTTAGTGCTGTAAATGCATTTTCAGCTCGCGCTGTACACATTTGCTATGTGAGGCATTATCTCATAAGGGAAATACTGGACAATCAAATTAATGACTTTTCAGGCTTCAGGATGCCTTTCTACACTATATAAAGGTGGAAATGTACATTGGAAACGTTTGGTTTAGCTGTTAATGAAGTTTCGTTTTTTTAGTGCTGAAAATTCATTGTCTGCTGGCGCTGTACACCTTTTCTAAGTGTTGCAATATCTCATGAAGGAAATACTGGACAATCAAATTAATGACTTTCCAGGCTTCAGGATGCCTTTCTACACTATATAAAGGTGGAAATTTACATTGGAAACGTTTGGTTTAGCTGTTATAAAAGTTTGTTTTTTTTGTGCTGTAAATGCATTTTCAGCTCGCGCTGTACACATTTGCTATGAGAGGCATTATCTCATAAGGGAAATATTGGACAATCAAATTAATGACTGCCCAGGCTTCAGGATGTCTTTTTACACTATATAAAGGTGGAAATTTACATTGGAAACGTTTGGTTTAGGTGTTATAAAAGTTTGGTTTTTTAGTGCTGAAAATGCATTTTCAGCTCGCACTGTACACATTTGCTATGTGAGGCATTATCTCATAAGGGAAATACTGGACAATCAAATTAATGACTTCCCAGGCTTCAGGATGCCTTTTTACACTCTATAAATGTGGAAATTTACATTGGAAACGTTTGGTTTAGCTGTTAATGAAGTTTCGTTTTTTTATTGCTGAAAATTCATTGTCTGCTGGCGCTGTACACTTTTTCTAAGTTTTGCAATATCTCATGTAGGAAATACTGGACAATCAAATTAATGACTTTCCAGGCTTCAGGATGCCTTTCTACACTTTATAAAGGTGGAAATTTACATTGGAAACGTTTGGTTTAGCTGTTATAAAAGTTTGGTTTTTTAGTGCTGTAAATGCATTTTCAGCTCGCGCTGTACACATTTGCTATGAGAGGCTTTATCTCAGAAGGGAAATATTGGACAATCAAATTAATGACTGCCCAGGCTTCAGGATGCCTTTCTACACTATATAAAGGTGGAAATTTACATTGGAAACGTTTGGTTTAGCTGTTATAAAAGTTTGTTTTTTTAGTGCTGTAAATGCATTTTCAGCTCGCGCTGTACACATTTGCTATGTGAGGCATTATCTCATAAGGGAAATACTGGACAATCAAATTAATGACTGCCCAGGCTTCAGGATGTCTTTTTACACTATATAAAGGTGGAAATTTACATTGGAAACGTTTGGTTTAGCTGTTATAAAAGTTTGGTTTTTTAGTGCTGAAAATGCATTTTCAGCTCGCACTGTACACATTTGCTATGTGAGGCATTATCTCATAAGGGAAATACTGGACAATCAAATTAATGACTTCCCAGGCTTCAGGATGCCTTTTTACACTCTATAAATGTGGAAATTTACATTGGAAACGTTTGGTTTAGCTGTTAATGAAGTTTCGTTTTTTTAGTGCTGAAAATTCATTGTCTGCTGGCGCTGTACACTTTTTCTAAGTGTTGCAATATCTCATGAAGGAAATACTGGACAATCAAATTAATGACTTTCCAGGCTTCATGATGCCTTTCTACACTATATAAAGGTGGAAATTTACATTGGAAACGTTTGGTTTAGCTGTTATAAAAGTTTGGTTTTTTAGTGCTGTAAATGCATTTTCAGCTCGCGCTGTACACATTTGCTATGAGAGGCATTATCTCATAAGGGAAATATTGGACAATCAAATTAATGACTGCCCAGGCTTCAGGATGTCTTTTTACACTATATAAAGGTGGAAATTTACATTGGAAACGTTTAGTTTAGCTGTTAATGAAGTTTCGTTTTTTTAGTGCTGAAAATTCATTGTCTGCTGGCGCTGTACACTTTTTCTAAGTGTTGCAATATCTCATGAAGGAAATACTGGACAATCAAATTAATGACTTTCCAGGCTTCAGGATGCCTTTCTACACTATATAAAGGTGGAAATGTACATTGGAAACGTTTGGTTTAGCTGTTATAAAAGTTTGGTTTTTTAGTGCTGTAAATGCATTTTCAGCTCGCGCTGTACACATTTGCTATGAGAGGCATTATCTCATAAGGGAAATATTGGACAATCAAATGAATGACTGCCCAGGCTTCAGGATGTCTTTTTACACTATATAAAGGTGGAAATTTACATTGGAAACGTTTGGTTTAGCTGTTATAAAAGTTTGGTTTTTTTAGTGCTGAAAATGCATTTTCAGCTCGCACTGAACACATTTGCTATGTGAGGCATTATCTCATAAGGGAAATACTGGACAATCAAATTAATGACTTCCCAGGCTTCAGGATGCCTTTTTACACTCTATAAATGTGGAAATTTACATTGGAAACGTTTGGTTTAGCTGTTAATGAAGTTTCGTTTTTTAGTGCTGAAAATTCATTGTCTGCTGGCGCTGTACACTTTTTCTAAGTGTTGCAATATCTCATGAAGGAAATACTGGACAATCAAATTAATGACTTTCCAGGCTTCAGGATGCCTTTTTACACTATATAAAGGTGGAAATTTACATTGGAAACGTTTGGTTTAGCTGTAATAAAAGTTAGGTTTTTTAGTGCTGTAAATGCATTTTCAGCTCGCGCTGTACACATTTGCTATGAGAGGCATTATCTCATAAGGGAAATATTGGACAATCAAATTAATGACTGCCCAGGCTTCAGGATGTCTTTTTACACTATATAAAGGTGGAAATTTACATTGGAAACGTTTGGTTTAGCTGTTATAAAAGTATGGTTTTTTAGTGCTGAAAATGCATTTACAGCACGAAAAAAACAAACTTTTATAACAGCTAAACCAAACGTTTCCAATGTAAATTTCCACATTTATATAGTGTAAAAAGGCATCCTGAAGCCTGGGAAGTCATTAATTTGATTGTCCAGTATTTCCCTTATGAGATAATGCCTCACATAGCAAATGTGTACAGCGCGAGCTGAAAATGCATTTACAGCACTAAAAAAACAAACTTTTATAACAGCTAAACTAAACGTTTCCAATGTAAATTTCCACCTTTATATAGTGTAAAAAGACATCCTGAAGCCTGGGCAGTCATTAATTTGATTGTCCAATATTTCCCTTATGAGATAATGCCTCTCATAGAAAATGTGTACAGCGCGAGCTGAAAATGCATTTACAGCACTAAAAAACCAAACTTTTATAACAGCTAAACCAAACGTTTCCAATGTAAATTTCCACCTTTATATAGTGTAAAAAAAACATCCTGAAGCCTGGGCAGTCATTAATTTGATTGTCCAATATTTCCCTTATGAGATAATGCCTCTCATAGCAAATGTGTACAGCGCGAGCTGAAAATGCATTTACAGCACTAAAAAACCAAACTTTTATAACAGCTAAACCAAACGTTTCCAATGTAAATTTCCACCTTTATATAGTGTAGAAAGGCATCCTGAAGCCTGGAAAGTCATTAATTTGATTGTCCAGTATTTCCTACATGAGATATTGCAACACTTAGAAAAAGTGTACAACGCCAGCAGACAATGAATTTGCAGCACTAAAAAAACGAAACTTCATTTACAGCTAAACCAAACGTTTCCAATGTAAATTTCCACATTTATATAGTGTAAAAAGGCATCCTGAAGCCTGGGAAGTCATTAATTTGATTGTCCAGTATTTCCCTTATGAGATAATGCCTCACATAGCAAATGTGTACAGCGCGAGCTGAAAATGCATTTACAGCACTAAAAAAACAAACTTTTATCACAGCTAAACTAAACGTTTCCAATGTAAATTTTCACATTTATATAGTGTAAAAAGACATCCTGAAGCCTGGGCAGTCATTAATTTGATTGTCCAATATTTCCCTTATGAGATAATGCCTCTCATAGCAAATGTGTACAGCGCGAGCTGAAAATGCATTTACAGCACTAAAAAACCAAACTTTTATAACAGCTAAACCAAACGTTTCCAATGTAAATTTCCACCTTTATATAGTGTAGAAAGGCATCCTGAAGCCTGGAAAGTCATTAATTTGATTGTCCAGTATTTCCTTCATGAGATATTGCAACACTTAGAAAAAGTGTACAGCGCCAGCAGACAATGAATTTGCAGCACTAAAAAAACGAAACTTCATTAACAGCTAAACCAAACGTTTCCAATGTAAATTTCCACCTTTATGTCGTGTAAAAAGATATCCTGAAGCCTGGGCAGTCATTAATTTGATTGTCCAATATTTTCCTTATGAGATAATGCCTCTCATAGCAAATGTGTACAGCGCGAGCTGAAAATGCATTTACAGCACTAAAAAACCAAACTTTTATAACAGCTAAACCAAACGTTTCCAATGTAAATTTCCACAATTATATAGTGTAAAAAGGTCTCCTGAAGCCTGGGAAGTCATTAATTTGATTGTCCAGCATTTCCATTATGAGATAATGTCTCACATAGCAAATGTGTACAGCGCGAGCTGAAAATGCATTTACAGCACTAAAAAAACAAACTTTTATAACAGCTAAACCAAACGTTTACAATGTAAATTTCCACCTTTATATAGTGTAAAAAGGCATCCTGAAGCCTGGAAAGTCATTAATTTGATTGTCCAGTATTTCCTTCATGAGAAAATGCAACACTTAGAAAAAGTGTACAGCGCCAGCAGACAATGAATTTGCAGCACTAAAAAAACGAAACTTCATTAACAGCTAAACCAAACGTTTCCAATGTAAATTTCCACATTTATATAGTGTAAAAAGGCATCCTGAAGCCTGGGAAGTCATTAATTTGATTGTCCATTATTTCCCTTATGAGATAATGCCTCACATAGCAAATGTGTACAGCGCGAGCTGAAAATGCATTTACAGCACTAAAAAAACAAACTTTTATAACAGCTAAACTAAACGTTTCCAATGTAAATTTCCACCTCTATATAGTGTAAAAAGGTCTCCTGAAGCCTGGTAAGTCATTAATTTGATTGTCCAGTATTTCCCTTATGGGATAATGCCTCACATAGCAAATGTGTACAGCGCGAGCTGAAAATGCATTTACAGCACTAAAAAAACAAACGTTTATAACAGCTAAACCAAACGTTTCCAATGTAAATTTCCACCTTTATATAGTGTAAAAAGGCATCCTGAAGCCTGGAAAGTCATTAATTTGATTGTCCAGTATTTCCTTCATGAGATATTGCAACACTTAGAAAAAGTGTACAGCGACAGCAGACAGCAGGCTGCCAGGATGGCCGAGTGGTCTAAGGCGCCGCGTTCCGGTCCCAGTCTCCCCAAGAGGCCTGGGTTCGAATCTCGAATTGGCTGCCAGGATGGCCGAGTGGTCTAAGGCGCCGCGTTCCGGACCCAGTCTCCCCAGGAGGCCTGGGTTCGAATCTCGAATTTCCCCATTGTGGGACTAATAAAGGCATTATTATTATATTATTATTATCATTAGACAATGAATTTGCAGCACTAAAAAAACGAAACTTCATTAACAGCTAAACCAAACGTTTCCAATGTAAATTTCCACATTTATATAGTGTAAAAAGGCATCCTGAAGCCTGGGAAGTCATTAATTTGATTGTCCAGTATTTCCTTCATGAGATATTGCAACACTTAGAAAAAGTGTACAGCGCCAGCAGACAATGAATTTGCAGCACTAAAAAAACGAAACTTCATTAACAGCTAAACCAAACGTTTCCAATGTAAATTTCCACATTTATATAGTGTAAAAAGGCATCCTGAAGCCTGGGAAGTCATTAATTTGATTGTCCAGTATTTCCCTTATGAGATAATGCCTCACATAGCAAATGTGTACAGCGCGAGCTGAAAATGCATTTACAGCACTAAAAAAACTAACTTTTATAACAGCTAAACTAAACGTTTCCAATGTAAATTTCCACCTTTATATAGTGTAAAAAAGACATCCTGAAGCCTGGGCAGTCATTAATTTGATTGTCCAATATTTCCCTTATGAGATAATGCCTCACATAGCATTTACAGCACTAAAAAACCAAACTTTTATAACAGCTAAACCAAACGTTTCCAATGTAAATTTCCACCTTTATATAGTGTAGAAAGGCATCCTGAAGCCTGGAAAGTCATTAATTTGATTGTCCAGTATTTCCTTCATGAGATATTGCAACACTTAGAAAAAGTGTACAGCGCCAGCAGACAATGAATTTTCAGCACTAAAAAAACGAAACTTCATTAACAGCTAAACCAAACGTTTCCAATGTAAATTTCCACATTTATATAGTGTAAAAAGGCATCCTGAACCCTGGGAAGTCATTAATTTGATTGTCCAGTATTTCCCTTATGAGATAATGCCTCACATAGCAAATGAGTACAGCGCGAGCTGAAAATGCATTTACAGCACTAAAAAACCAAACTTTTATAACAGCTAAACCAAACGTTTCCAATGTACATTTCCACCTTTATATAGTGTAAAAAGGCATCCTGAAGCCTGGGAAGTCATTAATTTGATTGTCCAGTATTTCCCTTATGAGATAATGCCTCACATAGCAAATGTGTACAGTGCGAGCTGAAAATGCATTTACAGCACGAAAAAAACAAACTTTTATAACAGCTAAACCAAACGTTTCCAATGTAAATTTCCACATTTATATAGTGTAAAAAGGCATCCTGAAGCCTGGGAAGTCATTAATTTGATTGTCCAGTATTTCCCTTATGAGATAATGCCTCACATAGCAAATGTGTACAGCGCGAGCTGAAAATGCATTTACAGCACTAAAAAACCAAACTTTTATAACAGCTAAACCAAACGTGTCCAATGTAAATTTCCACCTTTATATAGTGTAGAAAGGCATCCTGAAGCCTGGAAAGTCATGAATTTGATTGTCCAGTATTTCCTTCATGAGATATTGCAACACTTAGAAAAAGTGTACAGCGCCAGCAGACAATGAATTTGCAGCACTAAAAAAACGAAACTTCATTTCCAGCTAAACCAAACGTTTCCAATGTAAATTTCCACATTTATATAGTGTAAAAAGGCATCCTGAAGCCTGGGAAGTCATTAATTTGATTGTCCAGTATTTCCCTTATGAGATAATGCCTCACATAGCAAATGTGTACAGCGCGAGCTGAAAATGCATTTACAGCACTAAAAAAACAAACTTTTATAACAGCTAAACTAAACGTTTCCAATGTAAATTTTCACCTTTATATAGTGTAAAAAGACATCCTGAAGCCTGGGCAGTCATTAATTTGATTGTCCAATATTTCCCTTATGAGATAATGCCTCTCATAGCAAATGTGTACAGCGCGAGCTGAAAATGCATTTACAGCACTAAAAAACCAAACTTTTATAACAGCTAAACCAAACATTTCCAATGTAAATTTCCACCTTTATATAGTGTAGAAAGGCATCCTGAAGCCTGGAAAGTCATTAATTTGATTGTCCAGTATTTCCTTCATGAGATATTGCAACACTTAGAAAAAGTGTACAGCGCCAGCAGACAATGAATTTGCAGCACTAAAAAAACGAAACTTCATTAACAGCTAAACCAAACGTTTCCAATGTAAATTTCCACCTTTATATAGTGTAGAAAGGCATCCTGAAGCCTGGGCAGTCATTAATTTGATTGTCCAATATTTCCCTTATGAGATAATGCCTCTCATAGCAAATGTGTACAGCGTGAGCTGAAAATGCATTTACAGCACAAAAAAAACAAACTTTTATAACAGCTAAACCAAACGTTTCCAATGTAAATTTCCACCTTTATATAGTGTAAAAAGACATCCTGAAGCCTGGGAAGTCATTAATTTGATTGTCCAGTATTTCCCTTATGAGATAATGCCTCACCATAGCAAATGTGTACAGCGCGAGCTGAAAATGCATTTACAGCACTAAAAAACCAAACTTTTATAACAGCTAAACCAAACGTTTCCAATGTAAATTTCCACCTTTATATAGTGTAAAAAGGCATCCTGAAGCCTGGGAAGTCATTAATTTGATTGTCCAGTATTTCCCTTTTGAGATAATGCCTCACATAGCAAATGTGTACAGCGCGAGCTGAAAATGCATTTACAGCACTAAAAAACCAAACTTTTATAACAGCTAAACCAAACGTTTCCAATGTAAATTTCCACCTTTATATAGTGTAAAAAGGCATCCTGAAGCCTGGGAAGTCATTAATTTGATTGTCCAGTATTTCCCTTATGAGATAATGCCTCACATAGCAAATGTGTACAGCGCGAGCTGAGAATGCATTTACAGCACTAAAAAAACAAACTTTTATAACAGCTAAACCAAACGTTTCCAATGTAAATTTCCACCTTTATACAGTGTAGAAAGGCATCCTGAAGCCTGGAAAGTCATTAATTTGATTGTCCAGTATTTCCTTCATGAGATATTGCAACACTTAGAAAAAGTGTACAGCGCCAGCAGACAATGAATTTGCAGCACTAAAAAAACGAAACTTCATTAACAGCTAAACCAAACGTTTCCAATGTAAATTTCCACATTTATATAGTGTAAAAAGGCATCCTGAAGCCTGGGAAGTCATTAATTTGATTGTCCAGTATTTCCTTCATGCGATATTGCAACACTTAGAAAAAGTGTACAGCGCCAGCAGACAATGAATTTGCAGCACTAAAAAAACGAAACTTCATTAACAGCTAAACCAAACGTTTCCAATGTAAATTTCCACATTTATATAGTGTAAAAATGCATCCTGAAGCCTGGGAAGTCATTAATTTCTTTGTCCAGTATTTCCTTCATGAGATACAGCAACACTTAGAAAAAGTCTGTGTGACAGCCTGGAGAGACTGCTGACAGGAGGGAATAGACCCCACTGGGGCTGACATGGGCTAGCTACCCATGCTGGCAGTCTCTGACACTGTGTTCAGTTTGTTGGAGACACCCGCCAAGTGCTACAGAAAGTCTACAAAGAATGACACCCCTACAGCCTGCGAGAGCGGGGGCGCAAGATGGCTCAATGACTGACCACACGGCTACAGACCTAGGAACAAACATGACTACGAGCAAGAACACGGTGCATGAGACAATGGCAGCAGGACACTCACTTCAGGTCTGCACCTGTGGCTGGGCAAAAGTAACATCAGTTACAGGGTTGAAGATCCACCAAGGAAAGAAGCGGTGTTTGGGAAAGCCGAGTCAAGGGCCTCGCATTGACCAATACTTCTTACGAAGTAATGCGTCAAATCAGTCGAGTGAAGCACAGCGACGGGAAAAAACCCAAAGTTCGCAGAGCATCAGCCCCCCTGTCACTGAGGAGGGTATTATAAACACAGAATTGCAGGAGGTAGAACCCACCCAGCCACAGAGACCTCCCAAAGAGAACAAGATCAAAGGGCACAGACAGAGTGTGAGGTGGCCCAAAACTATTGAGAAGAGAGAGTGGGAAACCGTCAATAACGACCTGGTGAAAATGTTGGAGCAACAAGTGGGCACTGCAGAGAGAAAGCTGGAACACATCGGTGACATCATCTACCACTATGGAGAGGAGCGCTTTGGAGTGAACAGCTGGAAAACCACCAACAAAATACCACCACCAACCAAACCTAGGAGGCAACAAGAGATAGAGAGACTGATCAGGGAAAGAAGGGACCTGCGGAAACAGTGGAGAAAAGCCTCTGATCCAGAGAGAGAAGGTCTCATGCTGCTCCATGGGGACATCAAGCTCCGGTTGAAAACCTTACGAAGAGCAGAGAACTTGAGGAAACTTCGCAGGAAGAAGGAACACACAAGAACCCTGTTCTATAAAAATCCCTTCAAGTTTGTCAAAGATCTCTTCGCTAAGGACAAAAGCGGGTTCCTGCAAACTTCAAAGAAGGAACTTGAAGAGCACCTGGAAAAGGTCTACCAAGACACGAAAAGGCATGAACAGCTAGCCATCCCACATGATATCCCCCCCATTCGACCACCAGAGGTCAACATCGAGACCGGCCCTCCAAAATGGAAAGAAGTGGAGAACATGGTGGGCGTGCAAGATCAGGATCTGCACCAGGACCAAATGGAGTGTCATATAAGCTCTACAAGAACTCACCAGATGTCCTACGCTATCTTTGGAGGCTAATGAGAATCGTCTGGCAGAAGGGGATAATACCAAAGGCATGGCGAAGGGCTGGAGGTGTACTAATTCCAAAAGAGAAGGACGCAGATATCAGTCAATTTCGGCCAATCAGCCTTCTCAACGTTGAAGGGAAAATCTTTTTCAGCGTCTTGACACACACCACCTACCTGGAGAAAAAACGAGTACATTGACACATCCGTACAAAAGGCTGGAATTTCTGGATTCTCTGGCTGCTTGGAGCACACCAGTATGATCTGGCATCAGATTCAAGCAGCGAAGAAGAACAAAGGGGATCTTCATGTCATCTTTCTCGACCTAGCCAATGCCTTTGGTTCAGTTCCGCATAGCCTTCTCTGGGAGTCCTTCAACTTCTTCCGCGTTCCAACATCCATCACTACCTTGGTAAAATTCTACTTTGAAGACCTGCAGCTGTGCTTCACAACACCCGACTTCAAAACATCATGGCAGCAAGTAGAAGTAGGCATCATGGCAGGTTGCACGATCTCACCCCTGGCCTTTACAATGGCCATGGAGGTCATCATCAGGGCCTCAAAATGGGTGGCGGGGTGAGCGAACCAGGAACGGGATCCGCCTTCCACCGTCCGAGTATATATGGACGACATGACCACTCTGACCACCACTGCAGCTTGCACCAGGCGGCTACTTGGTAAGCTGCAGGAAAACATCAGCTGGGCCCGGATGAAAATCAAGCCGAACAAGTCACGTAGCATCTCGATAATCAAGGGAGAGCTAAAAGACGTGAAGTTCTGCATTGGTGACGAACCAATACCAACGGTGGCAGAACAACCTGTCAAAAGCCTGGGCAGATGGTATGACTCAAGTCTTAAGGATAAAAACCAGGTGCAGCAGCTAAGACAGGATATCATCAACGACCTGAACAACATCAACAAGACTCCACTACCAGGGAAGCTCAAGCTCTGGTGTCTGCAATTTGGGCTTCTCCCTCTCGTGATGTGGCCACTCACTGTCTACGAGGTCCCACTAACAACTGTGGAGAAGATGGAGCGAGCCATCACAGTATATGTGAAACAGTGGCTTGGTGTCCCACGCTGTCTGAATAACATCAGCCTCTATGGCAAAGGAGTCCTCGAACTGCCCATCACAAGTCTCACTGAAGAATACAAGTGCTCTAAAGTGAGACTACAGATGACGCTGACGGACTCCAGAGACCGGACCATCAGTGAAACGGCACCACCCCTGTCAACTGCACGGAAATGGACACCATCCAGTGCAGTGCAGCATGCCACAGCAGCCCTGAGGCACAGCGATATTGTGGGACACGTCCAGAGGGGAAGAGGAGGCTTTGGCCTTACAGCAAGCAAACCAACTTGGTGTAAGGCCTCAACCGCAGAGAGGAAAAAAATGGTCGTGGAGGAGGTGCGCCGCCAGGAAGAGGCTGAAAGGTCTGCAAAGGCTGTCTCGCTTGCCAAGCAGGGACAGTGGATGAGGTGGGAAGGCCTGGAGAAAAGAAAGCTTGGCTGGAGGGATCTCTGGGAGATGGAAGCTAGCAACATCAGCTTCATCATCAGAGCTACCAATGACGTGCTGCCATCCCCAAAAAACCTCCACCAGTGGTATGGCGAAGATCCAACCTGTGCCCTCTGCCCAACACCAGCAACTCTCAAACACATCCTGACTGGTTGTAAGACCAGCCTCACACAAGGCCGCTATACCTGGAGGCACAACCAGGTCCTCAAGAGCTTGGCAGCAGTGCTTGAAAGCAGGAGAACTACCATCAACTCCTTGCCCTTAAGAGCCACCACTACCATTACAGCACCAAAATTTGTCCGAGAGGGACAGGAAAAGCCCAACCATCCTTTTCTCAAGCCAGAAGTTGGTCAGCTAACCAAGGCTCGGGATTGGAAGATGCTGGTCGATATAGGTCAGCAACTAATCTTCCCAGCAGAGATTGCAACCACCACCCTAAGGCCAGACTTAGTGCTGTGGTCCCATTCATTGAAGACTGTCTACATTGCAGAGCTCACAGTCCCGTGGGAAAATGCAGTTGAAGAGGCCTATGAGCGTAAGAAGTTGCGCTACACTGAACTGGCGGCGGACGCACAACAACGAGGGTGGAAAGCCAAGGTCTATCCCGTCGAAGTTGGATGCAGAGGGTTTCTGGCCTCATCAACCATCAAGCTGCTGAAAGACCTGGGAATCCATGGACAGGCTCTGCGGCACACAGTCAGATCGCTCTCTAAAGCGGCTGAAAGAAGCAGCCAGTGGATCTGGATGAAGAGGAAGGACCCCTACTGGGCTCATAGATCAGCAACATGACCCCCGTCCCCCCTCCCCATCCCACCACTAATCTGCATCATCCCACTTGAGTACCCAGGGCAGAACCATCCACCACAGTTAATTGGGCATGGGACATAAGCGCGGGCGTGATCAACCGGCCGCTGGCCACCATCGATGAGGGTGTCTAGTGATAAAGGCCGAAACACCCAGTGATTTGATGGAACACTACTGACGATGTGTCCCAAATTGACATCTTTCCCATTCCAACCATGAGACACAACCCCCATGCCACTCTCCATAGCAAGCCTAACCTCATGAGAATACCATCTATCGGCACAATGGACAGTTTACCATCACGTCCATGTTTTTATGATTCTGCTATGTGAGGCATTATCTCATAAGGGAAATACTGGACAATCAAATTAATGACTGTCCAGGCTTCAGGATGTCTTTTTCCACGATATAAAGGTGGAATCTTTCATTGGAAACGTTTGGTTTAGCTGTTATAGAAGTTTGGGTTTTTATTGTGCTGCAAATGCATTTTCAGCTTGCGCTGTGCACATTTGCAAAGTGAGGCAATATCTCATAAGGGAAATACTGGACAATCAAATTAATGACTGTCCAGTCTTCAGTATGTCAGTTTACACTATATAAAGGAAGAAATTTACATTGGAAACGTTGAATTAAGCTGTTATAGAAATGTGGTAGTTTAGTACTGCAAATGCATTTTCAGCTCGCGCTGTACACATTTTCTAAGTGAAGCATTATCTCATGAGGGAAAGACTGGACAATCAAATTAATGACTGTCCAGTCTTCAGTATGTCAGTTTACACTATTGTTAGGTTGAAGATATATTTTATCCCATATTTTACTCTATTAGTATTGCAAAAGAATTGTTCCACAGTGTGACCTATGTTTGACCATATGGATGAGAAGACTTCAAGAGAAGCGGATGCCTGAAGACAGGATCAACGTCTACAACATCAAAGGAGGTGTGCCGAGACACACCTCTGAACCAAAAGGACTGAGACTTTAGTGCCAGAGCACTAAAAGGCATATCTGCCTTTTCAATCAGTAAATGACTGCCATTGATGTCTGTCTTTCCTCTTGTGTCTGAAATGTTTACATGTTCCTGCTGGTGCTCCCCCCTTCGTTCCTTAGTGCAAATACATTGTATTGTTTAGGGACTTCCCAAATAAAATAGAGGGCTCGGCGGAGTGTGCTCCAGAACGAAGTTGGAGATGTAACTGAGCACACCTCCGTTCGTTCTCCTCGCGAGTAAAAGATCAACTCTTGTCTTCCTTTCATTCATTTTGCCTTTGTTCAGTGAATGCTTAGGTGATTGAACCTGACATTATTTTGGTCCTTCGAGCGGGAAGCCAAGATACCTGAGGATTCCAGCGGGTGTGGTGAACTCCAGAAAGACCATGGCCATGGCAGGCTCACTAGAGAGAGCCTAAAAATCCTTTTCCAGGACTGGACCTCACCCCACCAGCTGGGATCTGACGGTTGACGGCGATCCAATGGAGGGAAGACAACAGTGGTGAGATATTTTTTTTTAGGGGGGAAGTGACTGACTGGAGGTCATTGCGCGTTAAGAATAAATAAATAAGTGTTCAGAATAAATAAATGAGCATTAAGAATAAATAAATAAAAATAAAACATAAAAAAGAAAAAAAAGCAAAGAAAGACATGAAGTAGAGATGAAATAAGAAAAGAGAAAGAAAGAAAGATAGAGAAAAGAGAAAGAAATTGTGTATAGATAAGAAATCCTGTGCATACTAGTCGATGGCAGGTCCATGAAGGACAGTGGAGTGAGAAATAAAAAAACCCTGTGAATACTAGTCAATGGCAGGTATATGACGGCGGAGTCCGAGAAATTCCGTGGAGAAAGTAGGACGGCGGAGTCTGTGTGTACACTTAAATTCCGTGTGTGAATGTTTGCGCAAACCGTATGTAAAGTGAGTGAACGGTGTGATTGGGGATTACAAATACCACTTGGTATTTTATCCGATGTAATACAGTAGGGTTGTACACAGCAGACTGGTGTGGATGCAAAGGCAATAATTCTCCACCTGAAAAGGTTGAATTGAGAATTACCACAACAGGAAATTTGAGTTGCTGTCCTACTGATGAGAAACCAGTTTTTAGAACACCTTAGGTGTTGACAAACTGGTCCAAATTTTCTAAAATGGGGATATTAGGTAGTAAAATAAAACCCAGGGATACGCTGCAGTGTAGAGATTGGAAGTTCATCGAAAAACAGGATCCTGATAAAACTCAGTATTTAGATACATGGATAACTGAACATGGCTTTAATGGTCAGTTAAATACACAAAAAATAGCCGCATTGCAGGGATCAATCATAGGAAAGACGAAAAAGACCCCAAAAAGATGAAGAAAAATGGCTTTGAGGAAACAGAATATTGGATGAGGGTAGCCTTAAAAAGAGAAGAGGGATACAGGAAACAAAAAGAGAATGAAAACAAAATAAGCAAAGGAAAGGAATGCGAAAAGTCAGATAGAGCAAATTACACTGAAATAGGAAGAGTAAAACAAAAGGATGATGAGACTTTTGAGCAACACAAAGTGAGAATGACAGCTGTGTTTAAAAATCACAGCGGGCTACAGGAAAATGGTAATGTAAATGGGCCATTTCAACAGCAGTTGAAGAATGCTTTACATGCAGGCTCAAGAGAGGTAATTCATAAGTGGGTAAATAAACATTTCATTTGCCTGCCAACAGGTACCCTGGAGGAGTATGTAAATCACGCCCTCCATGCTGAGAAGATAGAAAATAAAAAGAAGCAGAGGTCTATAGACAGGACAGGTCAGGTAGGACAGGTAGGAGAGGAGGTCTTTTATCGAGGTGGAAAGGGCCGGTAGCTTTAGAGGACAAAGGGGCAGACGACAGAGAGGAGGAAGAATAGGAAGAGGAGCAAACAGGCAAAATACATCAGGCTGCTGGCGTTGTGGTAAAGAAGGCCATATAGCAAGAGATTGCCCTGAGAAAAAGCAACCTTCAGCATGACTAGGATAGGAAGCATCTAAACAGGATTTAGAGGCTGATCAAGGAACAGATGAGTTTCTAGATGAAGAGGTCCTCCTAAATTTACAAGAGATATTGGCCTTTGATGAAATAACTGAGCTGAAATAACCTTATTGGTAAATGGGTCACCAATTACCTTTTTATGTGACACTGGTGCATGTAGGATTGCTTGTAATAAATTAATTCCAAATGATAGAGCAAGAGAAATGTGTCATAGTCAGATTTGCAAGTGGAAAACTGTCTAGAGTAAAAGAATTAGAACCTGTGTGGTTGAGGGACCCAGAAGGACACTGAGTTGGTTGCATGAATTGAAATTAGGTTTACTTTTACAGAACAATGAGAGCCCAAGTTGTGGGGATGTGATTAATTTACAGAAAAAGATTATTGATGGCACAATTTATACTTACATGATCCGACAGACAAGGTATATCATTCTGATGATGGGTTTTACTTAATTGTATACTTGTGTCTTTTTCAGAAAGAGAGGAGTAGGTGTTGTGAAATCTTAATTGAATGAAGAAGTGAGCATGAGAAACCCTTGTAGGAGCATAGGTGTTTCCTGATTTTGTAGTTTTTGATTTGATACCTTGATAGTTTTGAGTGGCTTTGGTAAGGCTACAGTGAATTTGGAAAATTAAAAAAAAAAAAGGAGTGAGGAAAGTTTGACAGAGGGCAATGGGTATTGGTGTAATCGTAACTCATGAGTGTGCTGTAACAAAGAGTTAACAGCTCTTTGAAGTTAGATGCTCGTTCCCAAGTAGGGGGAGGAAGTCAGAGAGAGAGTTTGGTGATTGAAGAAGGTGTGACTTGAACAAATGAATAAGGATAAGAATTAGGTTCTGCTGTAAGGATGATTTGAAGAAATAAATATGTTATGTTTCATACTTCAGTTGATGATCTTTCTATTAAGGTAACTGTAGTTAGTAACTGGAATGAAATGCACAGATGGAAATGACACGGAAAAAAAAGATGGTAATTTGATAAGAAGGGCTAGTATTTACATTAGAAATAGAAATAGAAATAGAAATAGAAATCCCTTTATTGTCATTGTACTCAAGTGTGCAACGAGATTAGAGGGCTCCCCTCTCCAGTGCAATACAACAATAATACAGACAAATATATAAATTAGATAAATAAATAAGACTGAATAGGGCATATAGAAACACATCACAATGCTGTTTTGCAAGGTTAGGGTGGTCTCGTGTGTGTGTGAGAGTTCAGTATGGAGATGGCTCTCGGAAAGAAACTGTTTCTCAGTCTATTGGTCCTTGATTTGATGCATCTGTAGCGCCTGCCAGAGGGCAACAGGTCGAACAGGTGTGAGTTTGGGTGGGTATTGTCTTTGACGATGTTGAGAGCCCTTCTGAGGCACCGGGCGGTGTAGATGTCCGACAGCGAGGGGAGAGGGCAGCCAATAATCCTTTGCGCTGTTTTGACTGTCCTCTGGAGCCTCACTCTGTCCGCCTCAGTGCAGCCGCTGTACCAGGTGGAGACAGAGTACGTCAGCAGGCTCTCGATGGACGAGTGGTAGAAGGCCAGCAGCAGCTTCCTGTCCAGGTTGAATTTCCTGAGGACTCTCAGGAAGTGCAGACGTTGGCGGACCTTCTTTACCACTGCTGTGGTGTTGTGACTCCAAGAAAGGTCATCGGAGATCTGTACTCCCAGGAACTTGAACGTGTGGACCCTCTCCACACACACGCCTTCGATGCAGAGGGGGGGCGGCAGCGTCTTGTTCCTCCTGAAGTCGACGACAATCTCCTTTGTTTTAGCAGAGTTAAGGTGCAGTCTGTTGTCCTTGCACCAAGTTGTCAGTCTCTTTACCTCCTCTCTGTAGGCTGTCTCGTAACCTTCCGAGATCAGACCGACCACTGTCGTGTCGTCAGCAAACTTGACGATGGTGTTGTTGCCGTGGGCCGGGCTGCAGTCGTAGGTGTAGAGGGCGTACAGGAGAGGGCTCAGCACGCATCCTTGGGGGGAACCGGTGCTCAGCATGAGGGTGGAGGACGTGTAGGGGCCGAGCAACACAGTCTGGGGTCTGTTGGTCAGAAAGTCCTTAATCCAGATGCGTGTGAGGGCAGGGAGGCCGAGAGTGTCCAGTTTGGCGACGAGGATGTCTGGGATGATCGTGTTGAATGCCGAGCTGTAGTCCACAAAGAGCATCCTTGCATAGCTCCGCTGTTGTTCCAGGTGGCCCAGTACAACATGCAGAGCAGTGTCGATGGCGTCCTCAGTGGATCTGTTAGCCCGGTATGCAAACTGGTAGGGGTCCAGAGTGGGAGGAAGGCAGTCCCTGATGTGCTGGAGAACCAGCCTCTCGAAGCACTTCATAATGACTGGTGTGAGAGCAACAGGACGGTAGTCATTCAGGTGGACGGCTGGTGACTTTTTGGGGACAGGAATAATGGTGGAGGTTTTCAAGCAGGAGGGGATGACTGCCTGAGCCAGGGAGCGGTTGAAGATCCTGCAGAAAACATGTGACAGTTGGTGGGCACATGCTCTGAGGACCTTGCCTGGTATTCCGTCGGGTCCAGTAGCTTTTCCTGGGGTTGACCGTGTTCCTCTACGATGAGTGGGGGGGAGTTGGAGCTTGAAGTGCGGGGGTGTGATGGTTGGGGCGAGTCAAAGCGAGCGAAGAAGCAGTTAAGCTCCTCTGCCAGCGATGCACTCGGGTCTGCAGAGGTCGTGCTGCTGCCACGGAAGTTGGTGATGCTCCGTAGACCCTGCCACACCTCCCGTGGTCTGTTACTGGCGAGGTGGGCCTCCAGCCTCCCCTTGTAGGTTGCCTTTGCTAGCTTGATGCCTTTGCTCAGGTCAGCACGAGCCACCCTGTACTGGGCTTTGTCGCCTGACCTGAAGGCAGCGTCACGGGCCTTGAGGAGAGCGCGAACCCTGCTGGACATCCAGGGCTTCGCATTTGGGAAGGTCCGTATAGTCTTTTGTTGGGACACAGTTTCCATGCAGAACTTGATGTAGTCCAGTACACAATGCGTGTAGACATCAAGGTCCTGATGATCAAAGAGGTCCCAGTTTGTGTCATGAAAGCAGTCCTGTAATTCACTCATGGCGTCGTCACGCCAGGTTTTCACAGTCTTTGTGGTAGGCCTGAATCTGCGCCTGAGAGGGGTGTACGCAGGTGCGAGCTGCAAGGACAGGTGGTCTGACTGGCCGAGGGGGGCGAGTGGGAGGGCTCTGTATGCGTGCTTGATGTTCGAGTACACATGGTCGAGAGTGTTGTCTCCCCTCGTCGGGCACTTGACATGCTGGTGAAACTCTGGGAGTACAGTCTTTAAATTGGCCTTATTAAAGTCTCCCGCTACAATGTGACCGCCATCAGGGTGCGCCCGCTGATGTTTATTGATGACGCACGCGAGTAGCGAGAGCGCCGTGCTAGTGCTAGCGTCGGGAGGGATGTAAACAGCTGCGAGAATCACTACCGTTAGCTCCCTCGGGAGAAAATAAGGCCGGCATTTAACGGACATGAACTCGATGTCGGGGGAAGAGTGCTTCTCGACGATCGTGCTATCGCCGCACCAGTTCTCATGCACGTAAACACAGAGCCCCCCGCCCCTCCTCTTACCGGTGTCCCTCGTCCGATCCGCGCGATGTAGCGAGCGCCCGGCCAGCTGGATGCTAGCGTCGGGGACGTCTGCGTGCAGCCAGGTTTCCGTGACGACGATCACACTGCTATCGCGCACATAGCGGTTTCCCAGGATTTGTAATCCCAGGTCGTCGATTTTGTGGACCACGGATCTGGCGTTGGTGAGGTGCAGACTCGGTAGTGGTTGCCTATGGGGCTGCCGTCGCAGCCGTTGCAAGACACCGGACCTGCAGCCTCGCTTCTGCTTCCTCTCTCTGCGTCGCCTGCGCCGCCTCCCGGTCCCGATGACCAGCCACGGTGAGCCGGGCAGCCTCGCCAGTTCGTTCGGAATTTTGCGATCATAGCAAAATTCCTCTGTGATGGTTATTTCGCATCGATATCCAATGTTCACGATGTCCTGGCGGGTATATCGATGTTGTGCCTCAGTTGATGCCAATAAGAGCAAGCAAACACTAATAAAAAGTAATAAGGAGCACTGTGAGGGGGAGCTGTTAGCCGCTGCGTCCATGCGCGCCGCCATCTTAACATCCAAGGAATTAAAGCAGAGAAGAAATTAGAGACTACAAATAACATTGATGTGTACTTGTTCACTTTGAGGTAGAACTGGTTGAAGTAAAATGAGTCATAAAGTTAGAAAAATAGGAAATAAAAATAAAATTAACATGCTTAAGATTAACAAATTATTGTAAAGTCTGAGTTCCAAATTATGCAGAAATTACTGTGCCACTGAGTAAAATGATGAATGAGGAAAACCTCTAAATGACATTGTCCTTACACTGGACTGATAAAGCATATTCAGCTTTTGTGAAAGGAAACAAGTGTTCGTATTAAGTATGGCACTGACCCTTTGTCCAGATGCAAAAGGCCTTAGTTTTAGTGTAGAAACATGGAGATAAGATGAAACCAATCGCATACTTCTATTCCAAACTAGACAACGTAGAATGTGCATTGAAGCACTGCATGAGAACAGTTAATGCAGTATCTATTGCTGTAGATATAAGATTAAGATAAAGATGGTCTTTTATTAGTCCCACAATCTGGAAATTGCAGAAACAAGTGCAACCATAGTTTTGTTCCATCCTCTGGTTTTGAGAGTACCACGTGCGGTTTCTGCATTGCTTTTGCTGATGAACATGACGTTTTTGTCACCGGCGGGACATTTATAGTGTATGAATACATTGTTATCAAAACCACATCTGATTATAGAGAGATGTACAACATTAAACCCGGCTGTCATTATTATGTCAGGAGGATGGTACAAAACTAGATTGTTATGAGTTAGTAGAAAAAAGTAACCAAAAGTAAAGGCATCAAAAAGATTCGCCTTCAGAAAACGGAGAAGTGCTATTTGTAGATGGAAATAAATAAATAAATAAATAAATAAAATACTGTAGTTGTATCAAATGACACTGGGAAAAAGAACTTAGCAGTTACTCCTCAAATTACTCAGCTCATGCAACAGAATTAGTATCTTAAACAAAAGCGTGTAAACTAAAGAGAGTAAATTGTGTTACTATTTACACATATAGTCGTCTTAAAATGTGTAGCGCATACATTGCATAAGTGTTTTCCTTGAATACACATTGCAGACAATACAGCTAAAGAAGCTGTTGCGGACATACACGTTTTAGTGATAGAAGTCCCAAAGTTAAACAAAGGCTTTGGAGGAAAATGGTGTAACATCGCTACGTGATCTCTGTATGACCAAACAATAATCTTTACAAATGGGCTGCTATATTGAGTCATGGGATAACACATGTCTCAACAGGGGAAATGGTGCATCAGATATTACGTTATTATACGGCTTACGGCTTTAATGCTTATTCGAAACATTTTTGTAGGGCATGTTTAACGTGTGCGAAACACAATTCACAAGGTAATTTGAGTCCACGCAGAGGACGCTTTCCTACACCACAATATCCATTTCAAATTATTCATATGGACTTATTTGATAAAAACCAAAGTGAAGAAAAAAAATAAAATAAATGTTTGGTCATCATAGATGTGAATTCGAAATGGTTAGAACTCTTTCTAACCAACAAATCCAGATGCATTGACAGTGGCAAAAGTACTTTGTAAGGATATCATTCCGAGATATGGTATTCCTGAAAATAATAAACAGTGATAATAGTACCCATTTTGTTAACTAACTTGTGAAAGAGATAGGAATGTTTCACGTTGATTTGAAAGATAATTGTGCTTACCACCCTCAAAGCTCTGGATTGGTGAAAAGAATGAACAAAAAAAAAAAAAGTGAAAAGGCTATGCATTGAGGAAACGGGGAGGCAGTGGACACAGTGTATGGAAATTAGTAAAACTGTTTGTAAAAACGACAAGCACTGTGACTTTCCATTGAATGTTATGCGAGTCGCCTCTCTGTCCACTTTTAAACCTCGCTTGAAGATGAATATTCGGGCCTTTGACTCAGCATGAGACTGTTGCTGTTCTGTTGTTTTTCTGGTATCTACTGTAAATGTGTTTATGTGAGTTAATTTGAGTTATATACAGAGAGTTGCACTGTATTGTATTTCATTGTATTTAGGACCGAGACGTTGTAAAACATTGTTTGGAAGGCCTTATAGAATACCTCAAATTTAAGAACAAATGGGAAATAGATGCTGAAGCAACTTTAGCTGACTACATGTGAAAAGTGTTAGAAAAACAAAGACAGGCACAAATTTAGAGTGGTGAGGATCTTTCTGTCTCCTAGCAGGGCACTAAACTAGTGGAGCCAGGAGACTGGATGCTTGAAAGACGTTTGAAGATAAGACATATGTAATTACCCAAGGGGGAATGCCATGTTTAGTTTTATTGACAGCTCTCACAGCTGTAAATATAGTAGAAGAGTCAACATTGGTTCATTTGACACATGTAAAAAGGTCATTTTGGTTGAAATCTCCTACAAAGGAGATGAGCGGAAGTCTGATGATAGGGTGGTCTTATTTCATAAGACACCAGACTAAGTAGAGGGGATATTTCAGACAAAATGACCCTGAAGTGGTTAAAAGCAGCTGTTCTATGTTGGATGTATACAATTTTATTCTGATATTTTTGTTGTTGTGTTATATGTGGGAACAACCCAGAGTTACATAAACAAACTATGATGTGACTATAGTACAATACCAACAGTAAGAATCCCAATTACTAATCAAAATGGATTTGCAAACACCAAGCAGATAATTGAAAAAAAAAAAGTGATGGGACATATTTGTGGAGCTTGGACGACATGTTGATAGATTTGAGTTGGAACCATGAGTAATACTCAAGTGGGCAACTATTGGTCCACAGAACAAAGTTACAGGAGAAAGTCTGTACTTTCGTGAAAAGATAGCAATTGGACAACGAGATATCCAAAATAAGCAAATGAAATTGTATTATTGATATTATATTAATGCTTATCTTGATAATACATGTATGGATTGGGTCAGCGTGTATCCTGTGACTAGAGTTGATGTAGATGAACATGTTTTCTATGATAGTTGCTCTTGAAAATTTAAATAGCATTAATGTTGCTGACAGAGCTAAGCGGTTAGGAATCTTTTCACCACCACTGTGTCTGGTTTTGATAGTGGTTGAAATAAACTTCAATCCACTATCAAGAGGGGAAATCTGGTGGTGGTGTGGATATGATAGATCATTTGATAAATCACCCAAAAATGTAAAAGGTTTTGAGACTTAGTGCATATCTGTATGTGTTTTTCATAACTAGGCCCTGCTTATAGATTATTGGTAGTTTCTGGAGAGTGCCATTTCACAAAATGTAATTGATTGATCGTAAATGGTATGTTTTATATTGTTTGTTAATAAACTGTGTGAACTGTCCAATGTCATGACAGGACATCGGTGACGTTAAAAAAGAGAAAGCAGAGTATCACGGCAAAAAAAAAAAAAAAAATGATTCAACATACATGGAAGCCATCGGTGTTCTCCTTAGTGTAAGTAAGTAAGTAAGTGTAAATTAACAGATCAAGTAACAGGATTTGAGTCCTCGAACGAAGAACAAAGAACGCAGACAGGTCAACTGCATCATCACAACGTGCAAAAATTAGGTAATTGGACGCAAAGTGGGTTTGAAACTGTGCATGAACGGCTATCAACCAATCTCTAATGGCATTCCGAAACAGGATGACTGTTGATGTATTGTTGGATGAGAGAGTTGGTGTTTGTGCTATGTTCGGTGAACAATGTTGCACATTTATTCCCAACAACACAGCGGTGGGTGGTCGTCTAACCAGGGCCATAGAGGTCTCAGGACTCTTCATGGTAAAATGAAAGGACAACTGGTCTGTGTATATATATATATATACACATATATATACACATATATATATATATATATATATATATATATATATATATTTGTTACTTTGGAATAAAGACATTAAATTGATGTAATTTTGTTTTAGAAAAATGCTGTAGTTTTTTTCTCTGAATACAACCTACAAACGGTTAAAAAGGACATTCTGAAATGTTTTTTTTTTGGGCTATCAAATATTTAGTTTGACACTCAAACCGCACACTATTCGTGTCAATTTGTTTGGTTCTATCTCCATGAGTATTTTTTTGTGGTGCATCAAAAGCGTGTTTTAACTTACTTAGGTAAGACAGGTTTAGTGGAGAGATGAGGCCAAACAGCATCACACATCTATGTGCAAGAGATGGCAACTGACAAAGAACCTTCACACCTACAATAACTGCCCCGATGTAATGTGGTGGCTGAAGATCCTCTTCCTCCCGGACAACAAACACCACCATGGTGCACTTGGCAGGCTCTTGATCCAATTCATCCTACAGACCACCATGATAAAAGACAAATTCATTAGAGTTATTTAGATTAAATTTTTTTCCACCATGAAAAAAAAACAAACAACATATATATGTGTGTGTGTGTGTGTGTGTGTGTGTGTGTGTGTGTGTGTGTGTGTGTGTGTTTATATATATATATATATATATATTTTTTTTTTTTTTTTGGAAGCATCTTTCAGGACACTCAAGGCCGCTGTACAGAGTAAAATACGAAAGTAAAAACACAAATACGGGTAGAAACACCAACACGTAAATCAAGCAGGATAAAATACAATAAAGTGGATGAGGGACATATCTGGAATTGGAGAGAGTAATTAAGGCGGAACAGATTGGTTTTGAGTTTAGTTTTAAACACAGGGTGGGTGGTGCAATTACAGAGGTCAGGTGGAGAGAGTTCCAGAGCTGGAGAACCGAATCGCTGAAGGCTCTGTCCCCCATGGTGGCAGGCAAGGGGTGGAGTGAGGAGGATGAAGACCGGAGAGCGCGGGATGGAGTGGGAATATGGATGATGTCTGAAAGGTAGGGAGGGGCGAGGTTGTGAAGAGATTTGAAAGTCATGTGTCATGTCATTATCCACTCCGCTTATCCGGTACAGGGTCACGGGAGGGTGCTGGAGCCTATCCCAGCTGACTACGGGCGAAAGGCGCACTACACCCTGAACTGGTCGCCAGCCATAGATTTGAAAATATATAGAAGAATTTTGAAAATGATTTGTTGATTGACTGGAAGCCAGTGGATCTGCTGAAGGATGGGGGGTTGATGTGATAGGTGGAAGGTGATTGGAATCCATTGCACATCCTTGAGGCACCCTAAAGCTCCCGTATGTCTGTCACTGAGTCTTGAATTTTTACTTAGTAAACTGAATTTGAGCATATGCAGTATTGAATTTTTGGTGAGGAGACCTTTTTTTTGAGGAATTAAAAACGCATTTTAAAGTCCTACATTCAAGTTTATTGGGATATAGTTCTCAACAAAAACATTATGATCGAAAAATTCAGAATCAAATTAAAAATATACAATTTATGTAATTCGAATTCAGTTTTTCAATTCAATAATTCAGTGTTCAATTCAAAACATTCAGGTTTCAATTCAAATATCAAAGTTAAGATATTCACATTCAAATAACCAATATTCAGATTTAGTTTCAAGTGGGACAAATATCAGACCATAGTCCAGCAATTAATCCAAACTCTGTGTCAAATTAAGTGATGATTGTACTGCCTTTATTATTTTAGAGGAGGAGTAATACCTGCTGCTGTATCTTCTAGTGCTGGACGATTAATCAAAATTTAAATCGTGATTTAGATTTCTTAATTTTGAAAATGTTCTAATTGAGGGAAAAATGTTTCAGATTAAGAAAGAGTTCAAACAAATTACATATGTTCAATTTGAGAGAACCTGGCTAACCAAGATGGAACTTTACACCCTGGAATTGAAGGAGATACTTGGAAAAAAAGGCCGAGTTACTGGCACTGAAATAAGACCTATGCTCAGTTCACTCAGTCATGTAAGAGGGTTGTGTTTTATTACTGCAAATAGAATTTGCATCAAACTATTTTGGATAAGTCCATCATAAGCATTAACAGAATAAAACAATAAAAGATCTGTTAGAGCTTATGGATATCTTGCTATTTTTTTTATTTAAAGTTGAGATGCACTTTTTGGGATGTAAGCAATGCATATGTGAGCTTTTATTTATTTAAGACACTTAATCATCTTGTGTCTTTTTAAATAGCAAAACGTTGAAGCTGGAAGGGAGGGCATAATCCATTCCTTGATGAAATTCCTCGGACAGTCTGCAGAGGAACTCATCACGGACTACCAGGTAAATTACAACAGTATTACGTTTTTAAAGCTGCAATTAACTCATAGACTGTGCAGCAAACATTTTTATTTGTCACAATATTCAAATAAATTAATTGCTGCCAGTATGTGACCTGCTCTGGCTAAAGGGTTGGCATTTGGCAAAGGTTACTTTCGGGTAATTGACAAAATAAATCAGAAGGTCCAAAGTTTCGATTTTGAGATTTCTACAAAAATCCTATCCTTGAGGTTGAGGTTTCTATTTTAATTTCCGTTTTCATTGCCCTTTTTATTTATTTTTTGATTCTCATATATGCTGTTATAAACATGTAATGCAGATTGCAAATACTGTCACATATCACTGGTGTCCGGCTGAAACATGTTGTCATAATTTGAGTAATTTCATGTTTTTCTAGATCTAATCTATTGGTCAATCCACACGAGTGGGTGTTACTTGTAAATATTACTGACCAATCTCAAATGTTGAAAATAGTTTGCTCTCTTTGGATGATGCAGTGTTAATGATTGCAAAAACGTGCCATTGGAAGTCTCCTGCAAGGTGAAGATTCTGGAGCTTCTTGGATACTGCCTGAAGACAGCGATATTCAGAACTATAAAAAGCAAACACAAATTTGGGACATTATGCACCTAACCATGGATGTATATGCTCTTTCAGGAAGTCAGCAGAGAACAAGCAAAAGAGGACCAGGCCAAGCAAATACTGAAGGTCTATGTCAGGGGTGTCAAACTCATTTTTATGGACGGGCCACATCGTAGTTGTGGTTTCCCTCAGAGGGACTGTGAACCCATATAAATTGATTGGAAAGCCAGTTTTGAAATCAGAAGCTAGTAAGTAATTGTTCAACAATTTTTCAATTTATTTTAAAAGGGGAGGATTGGTAACAAATAATTGGCAATATCTCATATCTCAGTGTTGTTGTGAAGAAAATATGCTAGAAACAGGAAGTTGATGCAGATGATTTGCCCTTTGCGGGCAACATAAAATTAGGTTGTGGGCCAGATCTGGCCCCGGGCCTTGAGTTTGACACACGTACTCTATGTCTTCCAAGCAAGTGAGGGACAAGAAGACACATCCCATGCCTCTGTTTCCATTGTTGCTTAAGAAAATGAGGTTGTGGAAATGTTGCCAGTCTCCTGCTCATGGGAATTAACTATGCGCTGAACTTACTAAATTTGCAGTACCCGTTTGAGGTGCATCAGAAGCTCTTTCTTGAGATAGATGGCCTGAAACTTGCACTCGGAGTCCATTCCCTGACTCTCCATTGAATGTTAGGCAAGCCCCCTCTCTGTCCACTTTTAAAACGTTTTGAAGACACATTTTTATTCTTTAGCTTTCGACTCAACATGTGACTGTCGTTGTTCTTCTTGTATCTACTGTACGTGTTTTAATTTGTGTTCTAATTTCCTGCTAATTTATACAACACCGTATGAAAAACACTTTGTTACAGCTCCAACTATTATAATTGCAAGTTATTTGTACATGGGTATTTCTTGTTTCGTGGACTAATACTGTGCGCAAATGCAAATGCTCGGCCTTTTATCACAAAAAATGTCCGAAGGGCAAGATCTTAATTCCTCCTCTAATATAAAACCTTCCCGAAGAACAAATCGTATAATTCTAACTTGCTAGATTTAGTCCAATGCACGATACATTTAGGCTAACTCGACGTCGCTCCAGTCAGTAAAGCACGCTTTATAGTTCACCAAAATGCATACCGTGAAATTCTTACCTTGTTTATGCGACGAGGATATTATCCCGTAAGGAGTTACACTGACGCTGTACTGCTTCTTTTTGTATTTCTCTGTTCAGGTCGTCCCTCCCGCATTTCGCCCAAAGTCAGACGGGATAGGCGGCAGCACCTCCCCGCAAGCCAGTACAAGATAGGCGGTGTGGAAGATAAAGATAACACGTCCCTCCGTTTGGATCGGGTATTGTGTTTTCTTTAGAGCTTTTGGTTCGTGTGCACTGTGCAACACAGTCTGAGCGCAAATACAAATGCTCGGCCTTTTATAAATAAAAAAAAAATCCGAAGAACAAGACCATCCTCGTCTAATATAAAACCTTCCCGATGAACGAACCTTATAAAACTTGCCCTCCGTCACAGCAAAACAATTTCTGCAACAATTTCATAATCCATTTGTAAAAAGACAACGGTAAGATTTCGTCCAGTGTACGATCAGTTTAAGCAAACTGGGTTTAGCTAGTCAGTAAAACACTCTTTATAGTGTAGCAACGTTAGTAACGCTAAATTCTTACCTAGTTTATGAGACGAGTGCTGTACTTGACTATTTTTTGTAATTTATTTATTTATTTTTTTTTTAATGCTTTATAGAGCAAATTGCACCTATGACAGTTGTTATTACCACAGAAGCCATCTCAAATGGTTGCAAACTCTGAGGGTGACTTTGAACCGGAAGTCCCGCCTCAATCGTCATCTGATTGACAGCGGAATCCTGGAGCCAGAGAAGAGAAAAGAATCAGACACGAAGTTGAAGAAGCGGAAAAAAAATAAACATCGAATCTCCAAGTTCTCGCAACGAGGGTGACTGTTGGGGTCTGGAGAAGTGACCGGGAGATGGAGAGCCCCGTATTTTGGTCTTGGTAAGAGGGTAACTCACTTGATGTTGACGAGGGAACCTATGCCGCTATGCTATATACCGGCGTGAGAAAACTACGGCCCGGGGGCCACATGCGGCCCGTTAAACGTTTTAATCCGGCCCGCCGAATTTGAAAAAAAAAAAAAAAAACCTTGTTAATGTTTTATTTTCAAAATAGTGTGGTTTTTCAAAGACAAGCTTTTGTTCACTTTCATTTAAAATTAAATGTATTTTTTTTCTCAGATGAGATGAGGTTACCAAAACACTCCATCCATCTGCTCCTGGTCCAGCCCCTCTGTCAAATTTTAGAACCCATTGTGGCCCGCCAATAAAAAAGTTTTCCCACCCCTGCTATATACTATAAGCTATGTTAATGTCGTCAGGCCATTATAGAGTATTTCTTCTGACATTTTGAAGGAGAAATAATACTCAACGTTTTATTTTTTTATGATGTTTGAGGCATTCTGACTGAAATACAGTTCAATTGAGGTTACCAGTAGTCATTTCCATTACCTGTCAATGTAAATTAGAATGTAACTTACTACAGTGAACCCTCGGTTATCGCGGTTAATGGGGACCGAGACCACCCGCGAAAACTGAAAATCCGCGAAGTAGCGGCGCACCTTCAAAAATGCTTAAAAAAAAAAAAGTGCGAAGTAGCGGCGCACCTTCAAAAATGCTTTAAAAAAAAAGTGCGAAGTAGCGGCGCACCTTCAAAAATGCTTAAAAAAATAAATAAATAAAATAATAATATATATATATATATATATATATATATACGGGTAGAGAGAGAGAGGGTGAAATTCATGTTATAACAAAAAAAAAAAATTATTAAAACATTTTTTTATTCCCCAGCCATTATTTTTGTATTTATTCAATTACTTCTTTTTGTATTTATTTAATTACTTCGACTTTTACCTGCTGGTACGCCGTCCGGTGTGCCCTGGCATTCTTCATTTATTTATTCATTTATTCATTCATAACTGACAGCCTCGCGCTCCGCTCATGCCCGGGCGGAAGGTGTTCCTCTTCGGCTTAACAACCACGCACGCCGGCCGGTCTCCTCCGGAGCTCTCGCACGGTCCCGAACGGAGCGAAATGTCGCCCCGCTAGTGCCCGGGCGGAAGTTGTTCCTCTTCGGCTTAACTGCCACGCACGCTGGCCGGAGCTCTGGTACGGTCCGAACCGCGCGAAACGTCGCCCCAAATCGTGCCCGGGGGAACGTGCTCTTCTTTGTCCACTCTCCTCTTCGCCCACGTTCTTCTTCGGCGGACGCCGGCCGTCTAACCACTCCAGCGCCCCGTCGTGCCGCTCGGCGAAACTACAATGCCCCCGAATATTTTTTAGACCCGCGAAGCACTGAACCCGCGAAAGGTGAACCGCGAAGTAGCGAGGGTTCACTGTATTGCAACCAGATACCTATAAAATGTCATTTAATTTGCACTGTTTTGATCGCCACTGTTTTGCTCATTGAACAACAAATGAAAAGATGAATCATACACAGTGTTTGTAAAGATAATTGTCAATGTTTTATTAAATGAAATTCCAATGTAAAATTGTGTAATATTGTGTTATATAATGGGTCTACAACATACATTTCTCACAGACAAGTAGAGCTTTTTCTCATGAAATGTGTTGAAAAAAAACTAACATTTGAACATTGTTTTGCGTTACAACATCCGTGTTTACTGGTCATAAATTATTAACTTAAGTTTAATATACACTACACGAGCTGGGTAGCCACCACGCCTCAACCACCATAACAAGTTCGCTAACCCTTTAAGTCGAACGAGGTAGCTAACATATCGGGTTCAATTTGTACCAAAAATATGCTGTTGTGCCTTGTGTCTCTGTATATGTCGTCATGACGTGTCATTTGACAAAGCCTTGTGTCGATGTTAGTTGTCGATGTAACAGTCTTATGTTAGATGTCAATGTATGTCTATGTTAGATCTCAATGTGTCGATGTTAGATGTCAATCTATGTGTCTATATTAGATGTGTTTATGTTAGATGTCTATGTAAATGTTTGTTAGATGTCGATGTGTGTAAGATGTCTATGTAGAGGTTGGTTAGATGTCGATGTCTATGTAAATGTTTATGATGGATGTCGATGTGTCTGTTAGATGTCCGTGTTTGTTAGATGTGATTGTAATGGTTTATGTTATAGACGTCAATGTAAGTGTCAATGTTAGATGCCCATGCATGTTTGTTAGATGTCGATATATGTGTCATTGTTACATTTCAACGTAAATGTTGTTCGTGCAAGTTTCCAGTCCTCCAGCCACGTGACATCATGTGCGTCAAAGTGATAACTCGTACATTTCACGGAGGGAAAAAAACCAGACACCATTGGTAGTTTTGACCGGGAAAAAAAAAATCATTTATTTTTTTCGAACACCTCATGTCTCTTTCAGCGTAAGAATAAACATGACACGACCAAAATAAAATATACCAACACAGGCAAATATTTAAGGAGCACTCAAGAGATACACTTCAGCTCATTTAATCCCACCTATTTTTACTAACGCAAACCCTTCAATTCTAGCGCCCACAGAATAGTGTGCTATAATGCTATAAAAATATGGAGCCTTTACCTGACAGCGTTTGAATATAACTGAATTCCCATTGCTCACGAAAAACTGAGAAACTAAGAACAAACATTTCAAGCACAAGCTTGACTTGACTTCAACAGTTCTATTTTTTCTTTCGTGACAGCTCAGACATCAAAATAATGCTTTCCTTCTATAAAATAAAAACAGCATGACAAAAGGTGCTGAAATAAACTATATACGGAAGTGCGTGAGTGACAGTGTGTGCATGTGTTTTTGCAACGCATGTGTACACCCCGCCATACAAATTACACAATTCGTTGGGTATGTGGTATACACTTAAAAACAATTGCCTTGGAGCAAGTGAACACAACACGTCTCACACTGTATACATGCTGTAGAAGGGCTGGGCGATATGACCTCAAATCAATATCGCGAGAAATCGAGCAATTTTACCTCAATAACGATAAATGCACAATAAATTCCCACGTGGACTAAAATCAAAATAAATGCAGGAATTGCATATTGACTGTTTTTTTTATTGACCAACTGGTACACTTTACTTTCAATGAAAAATAAAAGTACAAAAATCATTTGTATGAACATTCCAAATAGCTTGCAGGGTTCGCGGTTAACTTTAAAAACTGCTTGCCCATAGGGCAAGTGCCACTAAAATTTGCCTTGCCCGAGTGGCCAAATTACTTGCCCGACTTGGGCAAGTGACAATTTTTTTTCTCTAAGAATAAAATGTTTATGGTTGTAAAATGTGCGCCACAAATGTAAATAAACATATAATCTGATAAGCATAAATTAATCTTGTTTTCATCATCAACCATGAAACCCTACTCACAAGAGCAATGTATCATCCTGTGCAGTTATTGAAAATGTTAATTGTAGTTTTAATAATTAACAAATCTGCATGTTAAATTGGGAAAATGATATTACAGCAATCCAGATGATCAATTTTAAGTCCAGGAGAGCGTATTAATTGAGGAATCACATGAGTAAATTATGAGTGTGGCAAATTTGTGTATTCCTTTAAGACCAGTGCCTGTGGTGCTGCCTCCATAAGTTTCATAGCATAAACAGAACACAGTCACTGACACTATGTCAGGTCACATCATGGAGCTAATGAATTAACAGCCAATAATCAAATATTACTCCCTTCCTTACTCACAACTGAATTGTCTACTTAAAAATATTCGAGCTATTTTAGTCATGTCAGAGGAATCCGAAATGTTCGGATTTGAACGAACTCGTCGCCACTCGTAAACATGCGCAGAAGGTAAGAAAACTTCCGGCTGTCAATTTTCGGCCAAAATATCGTAGGTTTTTGTTGTGTTTTTCAAACTTCAAATGAGGATGCTACGACAGCGAGTTCCAATACTGCGGGATTTATTGACGTCCACTTTAACTCGACATTCACTGAACTAACTGATCCCCGTAGCGCCCGCCCATTACCCCCGATAAGGCCAATGGACCATACCAAAACATAAGGGGTTGTCTGGGTTAAACCATCACCATACAGTGCACACAAACAGATCACACCACCGTTTTCGTCAAAATTAAAGATATTTGGCTGCTTTAAAAAATGCTTGCCCGGTCGGGCAAGTTGCCCATAATTTTACCTTGCCCGTGGCCAAATTTCACTTGCCCCGGGCAATCGGGAAGCGGTTAACCGCGAACCCTGAGCTTGCTTTGCATGACTTGAACAATGTCACAAAGAAAAAGGGTACCTCTTGCGAAATCTTTTTCTGCAAATAGATTGCGCCAAGATGCTCTCATGATGTAAATAATGGCAAATAAAAAAACGCGAAATAAAATGAAAGAAAATGTCAATGCAAGCCAAATAAACAAGTGGGTATTATCGGGGAAAATGTGCCGTCTCGAGTACTCTGCTGCGCAGTCGCCACTTGTCATCTATGGAATGCACAGTTAGGCTCAATCAGGGATCCATGTTGCGACCCGACCACAAGTCGGATGTAGATGCAAAATGCTTGACATGTCTAAGCTCCCGGCCCGATGTAGTCCATATCGGGAAATACGGCTTTCATGAAGCGTTTAAATCCTGTGCGCGCCACGTAACTAGACGAGCTTTATCTTTAGCTATGTGCTAGGCTATCGCGTCCACCTCTGAGACGTTCTCTCGTATGGTGTCGCCTCCGTTCATGGGCTGTTGTCACTTGTCGAACCTTGCTTCTCACTTTGAACTTTCAGCACAGCAAGGTTGTGTTGTGGGTGGTGAGAAAGCTTCTGGATTTGAATCGCCAGCAACGAGAGCGACAGACGGGTGGAGTCACATGACTAGAGGCGCTGTAGCGGTCTTAAAGGGGCATGAACATTGCCGCAGACAAAAGGCTTTTCTTTTTTTATTCATCGAATTTTCCGACATGGGCAAAATGATTTCGGTCATTGTAATAAATTTCGGTAACGGTAAATTTTCGGTTTATCGCCCAGCCCTATGCTGTAGCATGGCTTTCTTTGCCGTGGGTGTCAAATATTTTACTTTGTTTTCAGAGTGCTTACAGACCTCTTGGTTTTGCCTCAAAATAATTGTCTGCAAAGCAGTCTGTGCCATCCGCATCATTGATGTGCAGGAGTAGCTTGTTGGTAATAAATAGCTGCAAGAAGTCCGCTGTTTGCCGCAGCATCCAGTGGTCCAGCGCTCGCAGTGAAAGTCTTGTCTGGCAGCCCGAACCATCCCCAAACATTTCGAGATGCACGCCCACTAAATTCCAGAAATATAAACATGGACAAACTTGACATTCTTCCAGATTCTGTCTCTTTGCATTGTTTTGAAGTTACTCCTGCAACTTTTCCACTTCTTCGATCCTCCCCATTGTCTGAAAAAGAAGTGTATATTTTGATTTGAAATAATGACCTCAACATACCAATACATTTGTTTATCATCTGAACTGGATTATTTTGAAACAACATTTGGGATGGACATCTGGGATTTGTTGTTGTGTATATTCAGAGTAATCCTTTTCTTGTATATAGCTAAAGCAATAGTCGCTGGCCTTGAAAATGGGTACAAGACTTGACCAAATTAAGATGCCATGAGGTCTAATTTGCCCCTTCTCTACCACAACCGATTTAGAGGCCATTAGTAACAGATTTGAGAAGACCACTTTTAAAGATATGAAGCCAGAGCTCGGCACCGGACCCATTTTTATTATTTATTATAATTTTAATGTATTATTGAGCAAATGACACAATATGTCAGTAGTGATTACCACAGAAGTCATGTCAAAATAGTGCAAATTCTGAGGTCGACTTCAAATCAGACAGGCGGAGACGAGCGCCAGAGAAGAGATGAGAATCAGAAGAGATGTTGAAGAAGCTAATAACAAAAAAAACAAAAAAACACATCAAATCTCCATGTAGTAGCAACGGGGATGGCTCATGGGGTCAGGAGAAGTGAGCGGGAGATGGGGAGTATGAGGTGCCGTTGGGGACAAAAGTCAGGAATCGCTTCACACTTCTGAAATGCACTCTTACACACCAGTGAAATTGTTGTTGCTCATGCATACTTATGAAACGCTATCATACATACGAGTGAAACGCTCTCATACACACTAGTGAAATAGTTGTTGCTCATACACTCGTCAAATGCGCTCATACACATAGGTGAAACATTCTCATACACACCAGTGAAAGGCGCTCAGGCACAATTGTGAAATTATTGTTATTCATAAATACAACTGAAACATGCTCATGCCCATACACGAGTGAAATGCTTTCATACAAACACCCACACTGTTGAAAATGCTGTCATGAACACAAGATCGCTTACAAATACTAAAATGTAAAAATTAATCATTTATTTAGCAGGGATGCATGGTGGGCGACTTGTTAGCACGATGGTCTCACAATGCAGAGGTCGCGGGATTGATTCCGGCTTTCCTGTTTGGAGTTTGCATGTTTCCCACACGCCTGCGTGGGTTCTCCGGTTTCCTCCCACATTCCAAACACATGCATGGCAGGTTGTTTGGACACCCTAAATTGGTGTGAGTGTGAGCGCGGATGGTTGTTTGTCTTTGTGTGACCTGCGATTGGCTGGCAACCAGTTTAGGGTGTACCCCACCTACTGCCCCAAGATAGCTGGGATAGGCTCCAGCACCCCCCGCAACCCTTGTGAGGAGAAGCCGTACAGATAATGGATGGTGGGATGGCATTCATAATGGACGGCCGCCACGGTGGGCGACTTGTGAGCACGATGGTCTCACAATGCAGAGGTTGTGGGATCGATTCCGGCTCCGGCCTTCCTGTGTAGAGTTTGCATGTTCTCCCAAGCCTGCGTAGTTTTCTCTGAGTTCGCCAGTTTCCTCGCACATTGCAAAAACATGCATCCATTTACTCTGATGCCAATGTTTTCTGTACCTTATGGCAGATTTTTCTCTTTGCCGAAGACTATTAGCACTTGTAGAGCGAGGACCTGTGCCACAGTCGTCAACTGCACCCTAAAATCAGATCATTTTGTATTTTAGACATTACACACTACACAGTTAAAGATGGTCCAAAAAAGAAAAATGGATTAATGTATTTCAACTTACATAATACTCTTTAAAGAGCTGACCAGCTCATTCCCAGAGGTACGTATTGGGGCGTATTGGTCGTCTTTACAGAAGACTCCAGGAGGTAACTCAGGTTTGACCTTCAGCCACAACAGAGTGTTGGGTGTGAGTGCTTCCAAGTCGTTGAGGTCGGAAGATGTCCTTGTGATAGGCCTGCTGTTTATAACTGCTTCAGCCTCACCAAGCAAGGTATATTGACTTTCTTCACCCGAAATTTGTTCTTTTACAGTGACATTCAGGATTTTTCTCACAGACCAAATAAGTCGCTCACAGCTTCCTCCGTGGTGGGAACCTGCTGGGGGATTGCTATGCCACTGAATACCTTTTTGCAGCAAGTGTTTCTCGATTTACTTAGTGTTCCATTCTTTGATTGATTTCTTCATTTCACTGTCAGCTGATCTAAAGTTGGTTCCGTTATCAGAATACATCTCTCTCACTTGTCCTCTTCTGACAAGAAATCTTCGGATTGCGTTGAGACAAGCATCTGTGTCACGTGAAGATGCAATTTCCAGATGTACGGCTCGTACAGCGAGACATGTAAAAATCACGCCGTATCTCTTTACTTGTCCTCTAACCCTACTTACTTAGAATGGACCAAAATAATCAACGCCAATTCTCTTGAAAGGCGGATCGTCAGGTAGCACTCTTCTGATGACTCTAGCAGCTCGAGGTATCCAAAACTGTTGATGCAGATTAGCCATCATGTGGTTCCTTCCAGCGTGAGCTGTAATCTCATGAATGTATCTCAGGACTAGCTTTGTGTTATGTGAATCCTTGGCAAGATGGCTTGCTGTTTTGCTGTTTCAGGCATGGCTGCGTGGCTCAACTGTCCACCAACCCTCATGACACCATCTTGAAGTACTATATTGAACTTGTAAAGTGGGCTACTTTTCTTCACCCTTTTTTGTTTTTCAAATATGGCTAAATCTTTTTTGAAACTTCGCCTTTGACAGTATTTCACAAGTTCTCTTTCTGCTTTATCCAAGTCGTCGCAGGTCAAATACTTTCCTTTGACAGTTCTCTTGAATAAATTCATCTTGCCTTCTTCACCTAATGTGATTAACTCCTTTCTATTTTCCTTTACTCTGTCAGTAAGTCTTTCAGCTTTAGAAACCAGGCTACGGCCTGCTTCAATGCTGTCCAAGACGAATAATGGTTCATCCACTGGCCCAGAGAATCTTTGGGCTACAGTGACTGAATTACATGCACTTGAGTCACTCATTTGACCTCCAGGTCATTAATTGGTAATTTGAAGTGGTTTTTGTGTTTAACTAAATTCCTGGACACTGCCTGATTTTTTTCAGAGCTGTACAACCACTAGAAAGGGTGGTTCCCACAATGTGAGTTTTGCTCAGGTGGCCCAACAATGTCACAAAAACAAGTAGGGGTGTGTGTGTGTGTTTGTATAAGCTACATGTTGGGGACCAACATCGGACAGCACACCCACTGTAGGGGACCAAAATTTTTGTGGGGACCAAAAATCTGGGCCCCACAAAAAAGAGCATTGAATTCAGTGATAAGAAGCTCAGGGGGAGGTCCTGTCAAAGTTTCAGGGCTTCCCAGGAAGGTCACAAAAACAAGACGAGTGTGCTAGAAATGTGTGTGCGGAAAAATTACTCAGGATCGCTGTCTAGTGGTCGGTCCCGGTACTGCACTTACGCACACTTCACACACTCGGCTGGTCTGCGCATGTGCAGGACAGTCTGCTTTATGTCAGGCAGCCACCCTCCCCTCCCCCACAGCCCAACCCGAAAAATTGAGATGTTAGTTAAGTATTTATTCCTATTATTGAGTGAGATTACATATTTTTACTTGGCAGCTGGCACAACAGCTAAGCTTGGAGCACAGTTATTGCAAAATAAAATAAATAAACAGTAACAACAATAACGATTGTTAATATTGTTATACTTTATAGCGTAACCTATTTATACTAATTTTCTGTATGCAATTTCAAGTGCAACTAATATAGTTGTGCATATAGATAGCCACCAAACTCCATACATTAGATAAAAATAAGAGCCACGATGTTAACCAATTAACAGTTCAAGAAAAAAGCAGACATCCAAGAACTTGCTTTGTTACTTTTGCGTGGCCAGAACTACAAACCCCAAAGCAGAGCAAACCCAAAACATCAGAGAAAGTACAATACTTTTGTCAAGGAGTGGTGCTGCTGCTTTGCGATCGCTGCCACCATAGTGAACGCGCTACCACATTCGTGCACACGCACACATGCCACACACCTGTTTTCCACGTCCTGTCAGTCCACTCCGTCGGTCCACATTTATTTCGTTGGTCAGCCATCACGGTTGGGTGCGCACTAGATCGCTGTTAAACCATCTTCTACGCCACAGTCCTCGTGTTCAACAAACATTTCTCCCGAACTCGCCTACCATGCACAACTCTCCACTTTCAAACCGAGCGCCGCTGTTACTTCCGGGTTTTTAGCGCCAAGCACTTGACGCTAGCGTGTGACGTCATGGCGAAATACTAGGTTTTAAAATAAAAATTTTCTTTTTTTTGTACAGTCTAAGTGCATGGGGTTATGATAGATCGAATGAGTATACCTTTATGTACTCACTAACATTTATGTTGATCATAAAATGTTGTTTTGATGAAGAAAACTGTTATTTTTTAGAATCAATTGGCTTAGGGCACTTGGGCAAACTACGGCCCGGGGGCCACTTGTGGCCCGTTAAACGTTTCAATCCAGCCCCCCAAACTTGAAAAAAATTAAATGAATAAGCCTTGTTAATGGTTTATTTTCTAAATACTGTGGTTTTTCAAAGACATATATATTGTTGTAATGCTTTTGTTCACTTTCGTTTAAAATTAAATGTATTTTAGGACTCATTGTGCCCCCCCCCCCCTCCCAATCAAAAAGTTTGCCCATCCCTGGCATAGTGGATGGGCCGAGGAGTTTAAAAGGCACACATCATGCATTTTTCAGTCAGTTTTAGCCAGGGCTTGGTATGGGGAAGACCAGCTGGTTTACATGTAATCATTAAATTTTCCCAAGTTTTATTTAAGTTAATTGGACAAAACAAAAAAACGCAATATTCTTCTGCCAGAGAGTATGTAATATTCTTCTGCCATTTTATTGTAGAGGGCCATTTTGAGCCCCTAACAATATTATTCAACCAAGAGATCATGAGTCGTCGCCCACTTACTTTCTGAAGTCAGCTGGGATGTCACGGCTGTGACCCTCGTGAGGATAAAGTGGTTCAGATGGAAAAGTAGGACTAAGGGCTTTTTCTCAGGTTTCCATGCGCAAATCCATGTATATTAGGTTAATTGGAGACTCTAAATTCTCTACTCATCAAATGACATTCGTGACCCTGATGGATAGATAAAATAGATTATTAATCTGCCATGGGAAGTCCAAGGTGTCTGGTAGAAAGAAATGCATTCATACACTCATTACACAGTCAACCAAGCAAAGACACAAAGCCTAGGGCAGGGGCGGGCAAACTTTTTGATTGGAGGACCACAATGGGTTCTAAAATATGACAGAGGGGCCGGACCAGGAGCAGATGGATGGAGTGTTTTGGAAACCTCACCTCATCTGAGAAAAAAAATACATTTAATTTTATATGAAAGTGAATAAAAGCATTCCAACAATAATATTTGTCTTTGAAAACCACAGTGTTTAGAAAATAAAACATTAACAAGGTTTATTCATTAAATTTTTTTCAAGTTCGGCGGCCCGGATTAAAACTTTTAACGGGCCGCATGTGGCCCCCGGGCCGTAGTTTGCCCTCGCCTGGCCTAGGGCATAAACACATACATGTAATATCCAATCCGCTTATTCTCACAAGGATAGCGTGCTGGAGCCTACCCAGCTGTCAACGGGCAGTAGGCGGGGCACACCCTGAAGTGGTTGCCAGCCAATCGCAGGGCACGCAAAGACGAACAACCATCTGCGCTCAAACTCACTCACAAATGCAACCTCCACACAGGAAAGCTGGGTCCCGGGATCGAACCCTGCACCTTGGGACTGCGAGCCGGATGTCCTAACCAGTCTTAACTCATTAAATACCAGCCATTTTCACTGGAGCAACCCACTCAATCCCAGAGTTTTCCTGGGTTTTGACTAATATTGCAAGGCCCACAGAATATTGTATTCTAATGCTATATAGACATGGAGCACACCCGAAGAAAGATGAGACTCTCTTCTTTCAACAGAAAAAAAATGTTTGTTCCTATCTTTTTCCATTCTTGAACAATCGGCATTTGAAAATAGCTAAATTTCATGAAAACTCCAATCCCTGGGGAAAAAACTGAGAAAATGAGCTTTTTGTAAACTGATGCATTTTGACCATAATTTGAACTTTGACACTATTATTTATGGCTTTTATGACACCTCTAACATCTAAATAATGCATGCCTTCTATAAAATAACAAAAAAAAGCACAAAAAATATGTTTTTGATAAAATAAATTTATTTGCACATAACACTAAACGACTGAACTGTTGAACTATGTACAAAAATGAAATACATCAGTGTCATACATACTTTTTTTTTGTGTGATATAAAATAAAACAGTTGCCTTGATGCAAGGGCACACAACATAGTTCACACCACATTCTTGTTTCACTCCGTTTGCCTTTGCGCAAACAGACCCGACACTTTCGTTGTGGTCTGGCTTTGCTGGTCCGTGGAAAATAGGCGAGCTTGTGTTTGTCCACTGGGGTTTGTGTGAAAATAATTGTCTGGGAAGTGATTGCTGGCATCCGCGATGTGCTGCAGAAGCTCATCCGTGAGAAACAGCTGCAGGAAATCAGCTGGCTCCTCAGACTCCAAATGGGCAGCGGCATTCAGTGGTCCAGGGGTTGCTGTAAAGTCGATTTTCCTCGGTTGCCATCCAGTGTGACGCCATCCGGAACCACTGCTTCCTGATGCACAACCTGTAAATTACAGAAATATAAACAATTGGAAATATATATTTATTGCTGCATTTTATTGCTGGCGTGTGAAGTTTCATATTATAATTTACCTTTCTTTACACCAACAAGACGAGGAGGAACTTTCTTGCCGCGGGATGCACAATCTGTGAATTTTAGAAAGTATGCATGATTACCACACCATTCAGTATTGTTGTTTCCTCGTCGGGGAGGAGATACGCTCGCGTCTAACTGCACATTTATGCGACATTTTCTGCCCGCAAGATGCATGATATGTACAATAAAAGCATGAGGGGTAAAACCACATGTTCAATGGTAACTTGCGAGCGCTTACCTCCTCGTTCGGGGGGATCTGGTGAGGACTCTCAGCTGCTTTGGCTATTGTCCGAAGGCAGGCGATGCAGGCCGCAAGGCACGCGCACCCTCTTTAGACGCCTGTTTGTTGTGACGACGACGAAGCGTCATCCTCTCAACCAAAGCGTCTCCATCGCCTTGATGCTTTTAGGAAGCTTTTTTTTACAAAAACGCATTCCTCGATCGTCATTTGCTTGGAGGATTTCATTGCTAACGCTACTAATGCGACTGCTGCTAGTGCTGCCGATGCTGCTGCTACCCACGCTGCTCTCCACACTTATAAGTCTACCCCAGGATCCCGCCCCCCATTTGTACCTCTGGCGCAGATTCAAGGCGGATCTTTTGCACCTCTGCCCCCTGCTGGGTGATTTTTACATGATTCACAATGCGGACAAGGCTGATTCTCAGTCAGAGGTTGCATCAGACCCTTATGTACACTATGACGTAAAAAAGACAGGAAACGTACTTATACGTCTTTGGTAGAGGGCGCCATTGCATTAAAAGACGTCTTTGTACGTCTAAGGGAGTAAATGAGTTGAACAAAGTACAGGGTCCTTCACCTGACTACAGATGATCTTCTGGGGACTTTATTTGGTTTTAATCACTTTTGGGGTCTGTATCTATGCACACTCCCTGGTTTTGCTACCTTCCCGGGTACCACATACACACTGCTTAGTTTCTCTGCCTTCGTGGGTACCACATACATATTGCTTGGTTTCTCTGCCTTCCTGGGTACGACATACACACTGCCTGGTTTTGCTACCTTCCTGGGTACCAGTCACACAAACGTCAGACGACTCAGCACATACCGACTGTCTCAGCACTACACACTTTCACTCCAAGGCAGTGCTGTGAACCAACTTACTGACAAGAGGTAGTATTTAGAATTTTAAAAAGTGCTTGAAAGGTTTTGTTCATGTAAAACCAACAGATTATGACATTATTATTATTATTTAAATCAGTATTAAACAGCATCAGCATAGGTTAAAGATATTATACAGACTATATACGATAAAAAAATACTAAACCACCCTTGCTTTTCCGTCATTTCTTGTATAAGTTAACACACAGATGTATAACATTTGTTTATACAAATATAACGATTAAAAAGTAGCTGATTAGAGTTTTAATTTTGTATTCATTAATCTGTAATAAAAATGGACATATTTTGGTTAATAAAATTAACAAGAAATAAAAGTAAAGGGTGTTCTAATACTTTTTTCAAGATTGTCCTAACATACATTTAATGTTTACAGTATATGTCTTCGGAAGAAGCGCAGCATTAGATTTTTTTTTTTGTTCTCTCTCTTTGACTTCTGAATTTGAATTTCTGTCACAGATGTGCTTGAATTCTATTTTGGATGATTTGTGTTAAACTGCACAAATATTTGAAGAGCCATAGAATTCAAGAATCACACCAGTGCTGCTACTCCTCCGAACGGGTGAACGCCCTTGATTAACAACCTGCGTTGAGGTGGCTTTTGAGATTCGTGGTGTGGGAGAAAAATCTCTGAAGGCATTCTTAGACTTCAAGAGAGGGTCCACAATTTTCAAAGATTCACTTCCGTCTGAATCAGAGGCCTCACTTGTATCCGGAATATATTCATCTCCACTGTCATCTGAGTTGGAGTAATAATGCTTATCCATTCCAAAGTCAGCCTGTTTTTTTAATCTAAAAAACAACAACAACGAAATATAAAGGATAGAAGGCAGGAGACCAATAAAATATATGCAATTTGCTTGTAAGATTCCCTGAAATCTATATGGGTTGTTTACCTGTATACTTTTGGTCCTCCTGAGCCTTGGGATAGTAATATGGTCTGGGTCTGAGGCGCAAAGTTCAGGGGCAGGATTTGACAATGATTCGTCAGAATCTGTGTCGTTATTCCAAGGAAGATTCAGCCCATATTTTTTGTCCAAGGGAGGAGACTGGGTTGCATCAGAGTCCAAGAGAAAATTGAGAACCCATTAAATACTTAATCCCCAGATGAATCTGCACAGAAAAAGGTCTTAATTCTATTTGAAAAAAAAAAAAAACTAAAATATTGATGAATGATATGACAAAATAATGTAATAACAAAATTAATTGACCGTAACAAAAAGCTCCCGGGAGGAAAACTACATTAAATGTTTTTTTAACAGGGCAGTGAAAATATTGGAAAATAAAAACGATAATAAATAAAATAATATAAAAAAAGAATTCAATGTGTATCGATGGACCCATATGAAATACTTATATCGCTATGTACTTATCAGCCATATCGCCCAGCCCAATATGTAACTGCAACTTCAAAACCTCGGGCCATAACAGGATTGTAACATGGGATGCATATCTTCATTCCTAAATTTGTAGATCCCGAGGAGGCTGCTCAATGGTCCTGGTAATCTAAACCTCAACCAATTCGGTCACAGCCAATGTTCTCCATCCTTGTTAAGAAGTTTTGAAATGATTTAATAGATATACTATTGCAAACTATACCAGAATTTTAGACATTTTAAACTTTTGATCACAATTTTACCTATTTTCTAAAAATCTGAAGAATCCACATGCCAAATCACCTGCTGTAGACACATAGGTTCTGTTCTGACAGATAATTCAGTTACAGGTTGTGTACTTAAAGCCAATAAGAGGGCAATGCAGCAGTCGACAACCTGACGAAAGCTTAAGTCTCCCAATGAGAGAACTGTAGTGGCTGGTAGGTTCTTAGATTGTAACATAGTAAAGACATATACTAGGCATAACTGTATATCATATGATGATGAGGGAAAATATTATTAGCTACGATTTATGTCCAGATATATTAGAAAACTTGTCCAACCAGCACAGGTCTATCTAACTGTAATTTTAACATCTCAAGACACGACAGGATGACCACATGATACGCATACCTCCTTTTCAGAGTCTGTCAAAACTTGAGAAGGCTGCTTCGATGTTCTGGTGGCATCAACCTCAGCCGATTCAGTCATTGTCGGTTGTCCTCCATCCTAATGAACAAGTTGAATATTAATTTAATGAATTAAAAAAAGAAAATGGATCAGAATTTTACACATTTTAGGCTTTGGCCACCCAAAACAAAAACTAACAAGTTCACGAATGAAACAAAACCAATTACTTTAGCGCATGACAATTAATCTTCAGTAGAGATATGTTGTGACTGATATTTCAGTCACAGGTTGTCTTTTGAACGCCACCAGGGGCGCAATGGAGCACAGGACAGCCAAAAGTCTTCTTGTCGGACACCTGTAGTGGCTGGTAGGTTCTAAGATTATAACATAGTAAAGGCACATACAACTCCTAACTGTATTTCATATGATAATGAAGGAAAAGATGATTAGCTATGATTTATGTCAACAATAAAAATGGCTCTACGGGGTCCCCACAAACACAAACCTGACAGTTGGGTGTCAGATGGCCAACATACCTGACACGCAATTCAACTCAACTGGACCCCACAACACAAGAAAAAGCTGAGTGAGCCTCAAACCAGACATACACATTCACTGACAAATATCCTGTGACACCAGATATATTAGAAGTCTTGTCTAATCAGCACACGTCTATCTAACTGCAATTTTAACATCTCGAGACACGACAGGATGAGTACACGATACGCATACCTCCATTTCTGAGTCTGTAAAGCCTGGAGGAGGCTGCTTCGATGTTTTAGTAGCATCATAAATTTATTGAATTAATTATATTTGAGGTTGGATAAGATTTTTACACATTTTAAGCCTTAGCCACCCAAAACAAAACATAAGCTCATGAATGAAATAAAACTAATTAATTTCGCCCATGCCAATTAATCTTCTGTAGACGCGTGTTGTGACCAGTGTTGTTTTTGGCAGGCATTTTAGATTTTGTCCAAGTCATTTGGACAAAGTGCTGATTTGTTTACATCACATTTAGTCATCCCAATTCGTTATAGTTTTAGTCCAGTTTTAGTCAACGAAAACTAAAAAAAGGGTTTTAGTCCAGTTTTAATCGACGGAAACGCAAAAAAAGTTTTACCCTAGTTTTCGTCAATTTATTCACAAAGGTTTTAGTCCAAGCGGCACGGTGGCCCAACTGGTTAGCAGGATGGCCTCACAATATTGAGGTCGTAGGTACGATTCTGGCTCCGGCCTTCCTGCGTGGGTTTCCTCTGGGTAATTCGGTTTCCTCCCATATTCTTAAAACATGCATGGCAAGTTGCTTGGACACTCTAATTGCCCCTAGGCATGAGTGTGAGCGTGGATGGTTGTTCGTCTATGTATGCCCTGCGATTGGCTGGACACCAATTCAAGGGTGTACCTCGCCTACTGCCGAAGACAGCTGGGATCGGCTCCAACACCCCCCGCGACCCTAGTGAGGAGAAGCGGTACAGATAACGGATGGATGGATGGATGGGTTTAAGTCCATTTGAGTTAAAACAAGGCATTCAAGGTTTCCACCCAATAACAAAGACTTTTGGATGGACTACAAAGGATTCTTCATTACAAACAGAAAAAAGTGGCAACAGTGGAATCAATGCTCACTGCTCCAAAATAAGCAGAGAAGCAAAACATTTTGTTGGGCAACTGTTGTGGCTTTATTTCACTAAAAGCAACATAAAATAATTTATGAACCACATGCTAACAATTTTGTCTCGTCAACGAAAAAAATTCATGTACATCACGTCATGTTTTCGTCATAAAAGAACCTCGTTTAGCTTGTCATCGTCATTAAAAAAGGGGCGTTAACGAAGTATTTTCGTCATAGTCATCAGTGACGAAAACAACACTGGTTGTGACTGATATTTCAGTCCCAGGTTGTCTCCTGAACACCACCAATTGGGCAAGGGGGCGCAGGAAAGCCTGGGGTCTTCTATTTTTACAGTATAGAAAGGCTAAATATCAAATTGAAACAGTGTTTTATATCATGAATATACAGGGTTGGTGCTGGTTCTGGTAGGGAAACCACAACATAAAGATGTCCTTAATTAGTCCCACAATGGGGATATTTGCAATATGGCATATGATGGCCTAACAGGGCCACCGCCCAGAAAAGAGTAACGCAGAACTTTGTAATACTGTCACTCCCTGACCAGTTCGTTGTTCCTGAAGAGCCAAACTTTGACTCAGACCCACAAATTTGAATTACAGATAGTGGACAATGGAGAACTCCCCCAGTCAGTCAGCATGTTCAACTTCCATAGAAACCTCAACATACATTTATTAGATTGCCAAACTAATTGGAAACTACATCACCAGAACACCACAAGTGGGCTCTGTTATTGTACTTAAAGATGCATCTTACAAACCTGTGTTCTCCAAGGCCAGCTGGTCCATAGTCTTAAGTTATTTCTTCGCCAACATCAATGTCTCGGAGCGCAAACAGACAGAGGTGTGGTCTGTCCTCTGTTGTCTTCTTCTTCATTTTACAGTTGGGGTGCATGTGGTCATCATTAACCAGTCTTCCCAGACTGCCATCTTCTTGAGCGGCATCAACACTTAAAATAGATTTAAAAAAAAAAAAAAACAATTATTCAATCAATGTCAGAAATTAATCTTTGAGACAATCTTGTGTACACAAAACATAAAAATAGGAAATCCACAATTTTTAAATCTTCTAAATCAAATCATACAAGAAATTTCTATTGGAATCAGACCCTATTAACAGCTTGTCTTTGAGACTTCATGGTCTATATTTTCATTTGTACAGATTCAACGCATGAATAAAAGTAATTACCGTATTTTCGCAGTCATAAGCAAACAAAGCTTGTCAGTCGATGCGTCCATTAAATGGACAAAGTACCACTCACGTCCATCAGCCCTTGTCATCAACGAGCTGTTGGAAGTGCATGTTAGCACACCCTGCTGGGCAAAGAGTGAGTTGTCCATGCTTACAATCGACCGTGACAAATACACCATCTGACTATAATGTTTGGGTGATGGTGTTGGAAAAAGCTGGACAAAGGGCAGCTGTCCACAATGTTTTAGTCTGTCTTATCATTTATGTTATTGCAAGCAAGAAACGTCCCAGGTTTAGACAACAGACAAAAAGTCCAAAGCATAACAGCACATCTCTTTAAACAGCCATGCAAATCTCTCTAAACAGCTATGGGATTGTGGGTCTCTGCTCCCAGAATGCATTGCTTGAATTAGCTAAGGCTGAGTGGCTTTTGTATTATTTTCATTTTTTTTGGGTATATTGATGGCATGAGAGATACATGTTTGTGTTAATCTTATTTCTATGTTTCATTGTTTGCTTGTATGATGAGTTTTTTATTTTTTTTTGAAACCGTGACTCTAAGGAGTGTGGTGAGCAGCCAAGTCCCTCCCCTGACGTTGCTTTGTAGGCTATTGCCAATGCACCTAATATTGGCCTGAGCCATTGTCAGCTATTGTCAATAGAGACTTGGCGTCTGCTGCAACAATGGGGTGATTGCTCATGTTATTGGGGCATAGTAGGCTGCTATCGGCTGTGTCAGTGTGGGCAGCTCTGCCAAGTTCATGCTATGCTAACAGCAGCTGTGCTATCGTCTTGTCAGGCGGTGCGTCCAGTATATGTTACAAAGACAGAAATAGCGGCCTCAACAGGTGTTGCGCCCTTTGACACGGCGCGTCTTTTGGGTGCGAAAATACGGTATACATTTTTGCTTAGAGAATGATTTTTCCCCTAACACTTATGGGATGAGTATGTGTTTATTTTTTTAAATAAAAACAAAAATAAGATAACATCTCAATCTTTGCCTCACCTCCAAGTTTTTTCTTGCCGGCGGAAGTCAAACAAAAAGACAGTGCCTCTTCCATCCATCTTCCTGCGTTGAGATTTATCAGAATCTATCAATTTTCCTCTGTACTCCATAATAAAGAATAAAGTCGTCTTTCCTGAAAGGGGCCTTGGTAAATACTCCTCGACCTAGTTAACAGGGAAATCAAGATAGCTTCGTCATATTTTTAAGCACACAAATAAGGAGTCATCATATTCATTTGGGCCACTATACTAATGTAGGGTGGTTTGAAACATTGCTTCTTGTGAGGGATAGAGCAGAGCCCTTCTTTATGATTTTAAAGGAACAGACCAGCCAAAATTCATTTTCCAGCATTGCATTAGCCAGTATGTATTAGGACTGAAAGTACAAATGTCAATGGCACCTGGTTACGTAAAAAAAAAACTTTAAGATTATTTAGTTTCATAACAATGACATACACTGTATACACAGTCATATTGGATCGCGTCACGTGATCTCTGTGACGTATAACGTGCTTTACACTAGACTATCAATATCGGACTTGTTCACTGGTCTATTGTGGTATAAAAATGCCGGAGGGCGTCATCAAGTACAGCCTTAATTTAGGTAGAACTCCTACCATCAGGTTTCACGCTCACTGAAATAACTTGAAACTGACAAAAGAAAAGGTCAAGACACTCTTAATGTAAAATAACCACTGAAAAAACGATGTCAGCTTGGTTATCAGAAAACAATAATATATCTTAGCAAAAGCGTTAACATCATACCTTTAAATGAGTTTATATACTTCGCTTCTAACTCTGCAGTCTTGTCCAGACCCTTGACTGCATGTTCAATAGTATCCTGCTTTGGGGACTTCCTGCATCTCAGGGAAGGCATTGTTTATTCTATAAAGAAAAAAGACAGTTTTGTGTTGAGAATTATTAATACTATAGGCTAAATGGAGTTTTAACAATATCAGTGTAAGAAAAATAAATTATAAATTAAAAAAATATCAATCCCTCCATCCCAATTAATGATTTCAACCATAATAGTTTATATTGAAGTTTAAACAACAGACAGACAGATTTATGCAGTGTGACTACAAAAATCTTACCAAAATTGCATTCACAGTAACCTTTGCTTTAAGAATCATGTAATTAACCAGTGAACATCGTGTCTTACACAAAAATTAATGACAGAAATTATCATGGTACTTGCATTCTGTTGTTCTATAACAAAAGTGCAAGCTGTTAGCTCCGCAAAGCTAACGCAACAAGCTAGCGTCCCTCGTGCTCACATTCAATGCAAACCTGACCACCGGATGAAAATACGCGTCGGTTTAGTTCTTTAAATGAGTAAAAGCACCATGACGTTTTATAATTATTCAATGCTTAACTGGAGCTCGTCAATTATGTCGATGTAGGAGCACATGTTTGCTAGGCCAGTGTTGTAGGCCCACATCCATGGTGCTACTTTGTATAGTGTTTTCCACACAACTATCTCTAACCATGAACAAATGCACTCGAGGCATGTTTTGAATAAAAACAAACGAAAAACACTTACCTCTCCGTTTCAACAGCAGTTCGAACTTCGAAGTGGTGATATTCTCCAGCGTTAAGCACCTGCTCGAACTGCGAATAGGTCAAATTCAACAGCGTCTTTTTTCTGTCTTAATAAGGACGCGATGAGAGGAGGAGCGCTTGCCTTTTCGTCAGCACGCCCCGCGCGGGTGGTGCTGCTTTATCACTCTCTATCTGTGCCCGCCCGCCGGCATGTCGATAGAAAAATAATATTCCTTCAAACATTACTTTCATCTTCTTAACGTTTTGTAGTGAATTTAACAGGTTCACCACTTTTTTCAAATACACCAATGGAAAACAGGTCTTAATTGAGGAAACATACAAAGAGCGTCTCACAAACACCTTATGATGAGCAATGTAATTTGATCACGTTTTTTGTCACTGCCTGGACGTCGGTTCACTGGCCTGGTGGCAGTGGCTTGTAGACACTGTCACTGAGTGGGAACGGATCTCAAGGTGGGTCAAACTAACCCAAGCAGTGGATCGGTCCGTTTTTTAAATTTATTAATTTTTTTATTTTATGTATTTATTTATTATTTAATACAAGGGCTTCGGCTCACTACCAGTGGGCGGGACCAAAGAATTTGGGTTTCCTTTGAGCTAGGAGGCAGTCAAAGGCAGTCCAATCCCCGGCAACATAAAGCGCCTAGCTCTGGGGACATGGAATGTCATTTCTCTGGTAGGGAATGAACCCGAGCTGGTGTGTGACTAGACCAGTGGTTCTCAATTATTTCCTGTCATGCCCCCCCTACCAAGAAGAAAACAATTCGCACCCCCCCCACCACAATTTTTTTTTACATTTCGTACTAATGTACATGTTCTTTGCATATTAATGTTAGATTGTCAATAAAATATCTTACCTTAACAAAGCTAAATTGATAAAAAAATATATCATTTTGAGAACGACTATTGTGAGGATCTCGAAACTCAGTACTCTGTGGTGCTAATATTGATGAGATGATAAATATGTTGAAGCCACAGAACAAAAAGATTAGATATTGTTTGGAAATTAATGACGTACATAACAAAGGAATATCAGCCTTGATTGGAGTACATTACTGCATTTAAATTTTTAATAAAAATGAAACAATTATTGATGTTATGACCACTATGAAGAATTTAAAAAAACAATATATAGGGATAATTATAGTTTTCATTTTGTTATGTTTAGTCTGTTCATGTTGCATTATTTTTATGACAAAGATGATGGTTAATCGTAGGTTTGTTGCCCAAATGTACCGTTACAACCTGATTAATGTTGAGAATGACGAACTCAAACTGGACACTAAAACGTAAAAACACATGGACTTCTTGCCCCTGTCCACACACGTGCACACACACACACACCATACACGAAGATCCGGGAGGTAAGGACGGCTGTCCTCTCCTACAACGAGGCAAGGGCCTCCACCAAGTCACCCCAGGGACAAGTTTTATTCCCTGATGGTCATCAAATTATGAGGATCTCATTCTACGCCGGAAGGGAGGAGGGGAATTTTTCCCTAATGTGAGGTTTTCGCTCCTCCACTGATGATCACACTGTTGTATGATTTCATTATGATGATCTGTCTTAAAGCCGTAAGGACATGATTTTTAAATCCACAACAGGGGGGAAATGTAAGATGGGCTGAGGATAGGTAATCAGTTTGTGTATTCATAATCATGTTTTTATACACTCATTAATGTTTAACACACACAGAGACACTTACTTGTTATTTTAACACACACACACACAGACACCCCATCCTGAAGATGTGTTTAGTTAAACTGACCTTGGGTTATGATTTTCTGCCTGCTGGAGTCCCTGGTGATTAGTTATTGATGCTTTAGTTAAACTGACCTTTATACCGTGAGTTATTGATGTTTTCTGTCTCTTGGTGATTAGTTGTTGATGCTTTTCTGTCTTCTGGTGATTAGTTATTGATGAGTTAGTTTCAATAAAAAGGCAGAACGGAGGGTGAGAGTCAGAGGGTGTGCGGGATTGAACTGGCAAGACGGCTGTTTCGCCTCCTGGCTCCCTCTCCCATTCTGAATGGCACAAAACGAAAACTTTAGTAAGTTATTTCAGTCTAAAAAAAGGCGTCAGGGCATTTTTAAACCGGACAGTAAGTCGTCACTGTCTTGGTTCCTTTTTGTGCCTTGACCCATCCCGGAATTATTGAAAGGATGCAGTCCTATTTACAGGCCCCAGTGACACCCCAGGTTTCTGTTGTTTGTACGAGGGCGCTTAATAGGTACTGCTATTCACAATCGTCTTAGGCTGTTTCTTTGCAGAAGTTTATGGACAATGTGTAGTGCTGTAGGATGCAGTCTAGAGCATTCTTGACATTGAAGCTTTTGTTTCCAGCAACTGCTAATGCGACCGTGCATCAAACATGCAAAACACAGACCCTTGCTCCTCAAGAAGTCAATCTTATCCTTGTGATGCTTTCTCCTAAATTCCTTACAAATTGTGAGACTGTTGCTCTCCATTACAATTAGCACATGGTTTGGCAATAGCATCCACTGAAACAGGTTCTGCCTTTGGCGTGGTGGTTTTGTTGTTTTCCATCTTGGCGGGCACAATGACTGTTGTGAAGACTTTCTTTGATTTTGGTGTTTCTGTGTGTTGTGATTTTGTTTTCTGTTTTATAGAATCTTTCGTGCTTGTCAACAAAGTCAACAAAATCCTTAAACTTCACTCTTCTATTTGTTCTTTCTTGGAGATTGCAGGCAAATTTTCTCCAAGATTCTATAAGTCTGTATGGAAGTTTGTTTGCCAATGCCTTTATATTAGCCATGTTGTCCAAGTCCTCCATGTAATTAACATCTGCCATTATGTTCAAACAGCCCATAAGGAATAATGTGAAAGACTGAAGTGCAACACCATCTTCAGACTTGATTGTTGGCCAATCCATGGCTTCCTTTAAATATGCTTCTGCTATCATGAAGTCATCACCATAAAACTCCTTCAAGATTTGTTTTGCTTTGGTATATCCTGTCAGAGGTTCCATATGGATGCAGCTCTTCACCAACTCATGTGGTTGTTCACTAGTATACTGCAGCTAAAATTGAAGATGATCACGGTTATCACTTGTACGGCCTTCAATCCCATGTTTAATGGCACCTATACAGGTTTTATAATGCAGAGGGTCGCCTTTAAACGTAGGAATGGAAAGTTCGGGAAGTAGCGATGCTTTTTGACTCTTTGCTAAGTATTCTGCGACACTGGCTTGCTGTGAGATTGCTTGGCAAAGGCCATCAAGCACATGTCCCTGTTGTTCTCTACTTTCTGTCTGATGTGGAAATCTAGCCATTGGAATAGTCGAAGTGGGAGCATTTCAGGTCAACACTGCTTGTTGCTCTGATAGGCTGTGATGGTAATTGAATGTTTTTCCTTGTTTAAATTGTAACACACTCATCAGGAATGTGGATACCATCCTCCTGGGTATTTTCATATCTTCTCAAGACATCCAATTTAGCATCAGACTCAGGGAGTGCCGTTTGCATTGCATGCATTTGCTTCTTTGCCTTAATTGCAGCTTCTTCTTGCTCAAGTGCCAACCTTTGTTGTAAATCAGCAGCCTTTGCCTTTAAACATGCTCGTTCCATTTGAGCCTTTAATTTAATTGAAGACGTTGACAGAAGTGAGCTTCTGTCTGTTAGATTCTTTACTTCTACTTCTATGGGTGTAGTTAGTTGATGCAGATCTACTATCATCAGGTGATATTTGTTTATTGCATCCTTCCTCTGCACGTTTCAAAACGTCCTTCTTCCATTGCTCACATTTCCATTAATTACATTTTTTGGATCAAACCAGTTATTTTGGTCATCGGCAAAATCCTCTTCAGTCTTTAAATTTTGCACACCGGAATTGAGGTCCACAAATTCTTGCTCCATGCCGCTAAAGCAAACACGAAGCTCAGTTTTTTACAGCGTCAACATTTGCATCATCCTCCATCAATTGTTCAATTTGACGTTGCATGGAGGTCAATTGAGCAAATTTGCACCTGCGTGCCTGCATCCGTTTAGGCTTGTGATCTTCTACAGCTTTTCTCCGTCATTTTTAATGTCCGCTTTCCACTGTCTTGTTCCTCCATGTCAATCCACAATCAAGCAAACAAAAACGTCAAACTGACTGTAGCGTCTCAATTTGTAGGTCAGCTGAATGACGATCAAAGTTTTAAGCAGTTTACTCACGCACCTGTTACGTGCACGTCCTTGTTAACTCGCGATGCTTGTCAAGTATGGACGCATGCTAACAGCTAGCAGCTCATTGTCCCGACTGGAAAGTTGCTCCTTAGCTGTGATGTGCCTAGGGTTACACTATCTATCATTAACAAACACAGCCAGCCCTCCTCTTTCCTCTTACCGCTTTCCAGTGTCCTGTCCGCAAGTAGTATTTGGAAGCCGTCAAATTCCACGACGGTGTCCGGCGTTAGGTCTGTTAGCCATGAATCCGTGAACATCAGCAAGCTAGCTCATTGGAAGTTCCTCTCGTGCCGCGTCCATTTTCTTGGGAAGGTATCTAACATTTCCCATAAAAACGGACAGGAGGACGGGGTGGTCACGCCTCCTCTTTGCCTGGCGTTTCGCCCCCGCGCGACATCCCCCGTCTCTTCCTCCTCAACTCGTGGGGGATATCGGGTCTCGCTCCGGGAGTCGGCACGGGGTTAGCACGAAGTGCTAACAGCTGATCTCTTGTGTAAACGATTGATCCGTAGCTCCCAGTGACATCTCCGGACACGATCACGCAAAAAACAGCCCCCAGCAGCAATAAAACCACCGCAATTTGGATGTCCATTGCTGCGATGAGGTAAAATAAATAAAACTGGGTAAAGGAAAAAACACGCGAAAAAGGCTCAAATAGTGAGCCGTGCTGCTTTAGCAGGTAGCCACTCGCGTGGTGACGGAACCGTAAAAACAAATGTGGTCCCATCAAAATCTGATGGGATATTTAAAAATAAAAGCGTGAAAATTTGCTTATTTGTCTGTCGTCACCAATGATTAAAAAAATTAAAATCATTACAAAATCCTCAAGCTATCGTGATACCAGACAAGTTCTGCGGGACACCAGACCACCCCAGTTGTCCACAAAAAGTGGTCACTTCAAAATTTGATGTGGCATTTAAAAATAAAAAAATCACCTGAAATATGCACTGTGATCAACACTGATTTAAAAGAAAAATCTTTAAAAAATATCCTCAAACTATCGTGATACCAAACCAGGATTGGGGATACTAGACCACACCAGCTGTCCACCAAAAGTGGTCACATCAAAATGTGATGTGGCACTTCAAAATAAAAGTAGCCTGAAATTCGCTTATTTCACGGTCATCACCACTGAGTTAAAAAAAAAATAGCTCGAGCTATCGTGATACCAGACCAGTTTTGTGGGACACGAGACTACCCCAGCTGTCCATAAAAAGTGGTCCCATCGAAATCTAATTTGTAATTTCAAACTAAAAGTTGCCTGAAATCTGCACATTTCACTGTCATCATGCCTGACTTTAAAATTTCATTAAAAAATATCCTCTAGCTATGGTAATACCAAACCAGGTTTGGAGGACACAAGACAACACAGCTTTCCACCAAAAGTAGTCCCATCAAAATGTAAGGAGGCATTTTAAAATAAAAGAGCTGGAGCTGTCGTAATACCAGACTAGTTTTGTTGGACACTAGACGACCCCAGCTGTTCATCAAAAATGGTCCCATCAAAATCTGATGTGTAATTTCACAATAAAAAAAAAACCCACCTGAAATATGCACATTTCATTGTCATCAACACTGATTTTAAAATAATCATTTCAAAATACCCTCGAGCTATCGTGATATCAGAACCATTTTGGGGGACACTAGACAACCCCAGTTGTCCATCAAATGCGGTCCCACCAAAATGTGATACGGCATTTCAAAATAAAAGTAGCCTTAAATCAGCATACATCACTGTTATCAGGCCTGACTAAAATATCATGACAAAATATCCTCCAGCTATCATGATACCAGACAAGACATATTTCACTGTCATCACCATTGATTTAAAAAAATTAATTAAAAACTAGAGCTGCGAGCAGCTATAAAGAGCCCTCGCCACCCGGACAACGTTGGGGTACTGGCACGTTGGAAATGTGAAATATTTCAGAGAAATAACGTGAGGAATCTTCAAGAGGAATTTGCTTGTAGTTAAAGTTAGAGCAGCTTTTGTTTTCAAAGCCTCGTCAATGTTTGAAGTAAATTTGTTGGCAGGCACTACAGGTGCATCAAATCAAAGACTAATAGACTGAAAAACATTTTCTTTCCGAGAGCCATCACCATTCTGAACTCTCACACACATGCACACACACACGACCACCCTTACCTTGCTGAACAGCGACGTATTGTGTTGTATTTCTCCAATTTCATACTATTTTCCATCACAATATTTATTCTCTTATTTATCTAATTTATATATTTGATTAAATTATTGTTGTATTGCACTGGAGAGGGGAGCTCCCTAATCTTGTTGCACACTGTACAATGACAATAAAAGGATTTCGGATTCTGATAAATTTAGAATGGCCGACTTCCTGTTCAATTTAGCATACGGCTCCATGAGACTTTTTATTAGGTCTTGGCTTTGTACACACTTCATCAAATTTTCAGTTTGGTGAAACAGAGATATGGGGCTGTTTTTTTTTGTTGTTTTTTTTTTTCTAGGGGGCGATAGCGAGCCATTTTTAAACAACTGTACGACAAAATAATAAAATATTGTGAATATTGAATCAACTCCCGGTTGAGTGGACGCTGGCACGTTTGGCTGCCACTGCTCACCGGTAACTCTCAGAAATTTTTTGGATCCGCTTGTTGTACCTGCTTTAGCAGTTTACAATCCCTCCAGTTACAGTGATTTTATTTATTATTATCTGTATGTTGAGCGATCCCGATTCTCATGAATGCCACCCACCGATTGCATAGTCGCTGACGCGTCTACTGTGGCTAAAGTTTAGCTTACCTATCAAAGTTAGCACCTGTCTGCCATGTGGACCCGCAGGCCAGTCTGCTTCTCGCACTTCTGCCTGTTCCTGTCATGTCATCAACCTGTGTCAGGACAACTTCAATCCACTGCCGCTGAACTCCGCTGGATTTACCGACACATGCCCGAGGGAAACGCACCACCACCACTGCTCCTCCTCCCGAACATCGCTCGTCGACCCTTGAAGGATTGTATGGCAATTACCGGCATTTTAAACATTTATGGGACAGAATGTCAATTATTTAATTTAGCAGGTTTATATTTACTGAATATGCTATGATCGCAAAATTCCGGACGAACTGGCGAGGCTGCCCGGCTCACCGTGGCTTGTCATCGGGACCGGGAGGCGGCGCAGGCGACGCAGAGAGAGGAAGCAGAAGCGGGGCTGCAGGTCCGGTGTCTTGCAACGGCTGCGACGGCAGCCCCATAGGCAACCACTGCCGAGTCTGTACCTCACCAACGCCAGATCCGTGGTCCACAAAATCGACGACCTGGGATTACAAATCCTGGGAAACCGCTATGTGCGAGACAGCAGTGTGATCGTCGTCACGGAATCCTGGCTGCACGCAGACGTCCCCGATGCTAGCATCCAGCTGGCCGGGCGCTCGCTACATCGCGCGGATCGGACAAGGGACACCGGTAAGAGACGGGGCGGGGTGGCTCTGTGTTTACGTGCATGAGAACTGGTGCGGCGATAGCACGATCGTCGAGAAGCACTCTTCCCCCGACATCGAGTTCATGTCCGTTAAATGCCGGCCTTATTTTCTCCCGAGGGAGCTAACGGTCGTGATTGTCACAGCTGTTTACATCCCTCCCGACGCTAGCACTAGCACGGCGCTCTCGCTACTCGCGTGCGTCATCAATAAACATCAGTGGGCTCACCCTGATGGCGTTCACGTAGTAGCGGGAGACTTTAATAAGGCCAATTTAAAGACTGTACTCCCAGAGTTTCACCAGCATGTCAAGTGCCCAACGAGGGGAGACAACACTCTCGACCATGTGTACTCGAACATCAAGCACGCATACAGGGCCCTCCCACTCGCCCCCCTCGGCCAGTCAGACCACCTGTCCTTGCAGCTCGCACCTGCATACATCCCTCTCAGGCGCAGATTCAGGCCCACCACAAAGACTGTGAAAACCTGGCGTGACGGCGCCATGAGTGAATTACAGGACTGCTTTCAAGACACAAACTGGGGCCTCTTTGATCATCAGGACCTTGATGTCTACACACATTGTGTAGTGGACTACATCAAGTTCTGCATGGAAACTGTGTCCCTACACAGGACTATACGGACCTTCCCAAATGCGAAGCCCTGGATGTCCAGCAGGGTTCGCTCTCTCCTCAAGGCCCGTGACGCTGCCTTCAGGTCAGGCGACAAAGCCCAGTACAGGGTGGCTCGTGCTGACCTGAGCAAAGGCATCAAGCTAGCCAAGGCAACCTACAAGGGGAGGCTGGAGGCCCACCTTGCCAGTAACAGACCACGGGAGGTGTGGCAGGGTCTACGGAGCATCACCAACTTCCGTGGCAGCAGCACGACCTCTGCAGACCCGAGTGCATCGCTGGCAGAGGAGCTTAACTGCTTCTTTGCTCGCTTTGACTCGCCCCAACCGTCACACCCCCGCACTTCATGCTCCAACTCCCCCCCACTCACCGTAGAGGAACACGATGTGAGGCGCGCGCTCCTGGCTGTTAACCCCAGGAAAGCTACTGGACCCGACGGAATACCAGGCAAGGTCCTCAAAACATGTGCCCACCAACTGTCACATGTATTCTGCAGGATCTTCAACCGCTCCCTGGCTCAAGCAGTCATCCCCTCCTGCTTGAAAACTTCCATCATTATTCCTGTCCCCAAAAAGTCACCAGCCGTCCACCTGAATGACTACCGTCCTGTTGCTCTCACACCAGTCATCATGAAGTGCTTCGAGAGGCTGGTTCTCCAGCACATCAGGGACTGCCTTCCTCCCACTCTGGACCCCTACCAGTTTGCATACTGGGCTAACAGATCCACTGAGGACGCCATCAACACTGCTCTGCATGTTGTGCTGGGCCACCTGGAACAACAGCAGAGCTATGCAAGGATGCTCTTTGTGGACTACAGCTTGGCATTCAACACAATCATCCCAGACATCCACGTCGCCAAACTTGACATTCTCGGCCTCCCTGCCCTCACACGCATCTGGATTAAGGACTTTCTGACCAACAGACCCCAGACTGTGTTGCTCGGCCCCTACACGTCCTCCACCTGCATGCTGAGCACCGGTTCCCCTCAAGGATGCGTGCTGAGCCCTCTCCTATACGCCCTCTACACCTACGACTGCAGCCCGGCCCATGGCAACAACACCATCGTCAAGTTTGCTGACGACGCGACAGTGGTCGGTCTGATCTCGGAAGGTGACGAGACAGCCTACAGAGAGGAGGTAAAGAGACTGACAGCTTGGTGCAAGGACAACAGACTGCACCTTAACACTGCAAAAACAAAGGAGATTGTCGTCGACTTCAGGAGGAACAAGACGGTGCCGCCCCCCCTCTGCATCGAAGGCGTGTGTGTGGAGAGGGTCCACACGTTCAAGTTCCTGGGAGTACAGATCTCCGACGACCTTTCTTGGACTCACAACACCACAGCAGTGGTAAAGAAGGTCCACCAGCGTCTGCACTTCCTGAGAGTCCTCAGGAAATTCAACCTGGACAGGAAGCTGCTGCTAGCCTTCTACCACTCGTCCATTGAGAGCCTGTTGACGTACTGTGTCTCCACCTGGTACAGCGGCTGCACTGAGGCCGACAGAGTGAGGCTCCAGAGGACAGTCAAAACAGCGCAAAGGATTATTGGCTGCCCTCTCCCCTCACTGTCGGACATCTACACCGCCCGGTGCCTCAGAAGGGCTCTCAACATCGTCAAAGACAATACCCACCCAAACTCACACCTGTTCGACCTGTTGCCCTCTGGCAGGCGCTACAGATGCATCAAATCGAGGACCAATAGACTGAGAAACAGTTGCTTTCCGAGAGCCATCTCCATTCTGAACTCTCACACACACACGAGAACACCCTTACCTTGCAGAACAACATCGTGATGTGTTTTTATATACCCTATTCTGTACTAAATTCCATTGCACTCTCTTATTTATTAATCTAATTTATATATTTATCTGTCTTATTGTTGTATTGCACTGGAGAGGGGAGCCTTCTAATCTCGTTGCACACTTGAGTACAATGACAATAAAGGGATTTCTAATTCTAATTCTAATTCTACTACGCATAGGAATGACTGATTGTAGTCATGGTCTTTACTGATTTATGATATTATTTTCACATGCTAAAGTTATATTACTTAGTTTATAAATGTGTGAACATAGTATTTTCATGACCTACACTCACATTCACATCATACATATTCAGTCTGCACATTACAAACTGATGACAAGCCAGACAGCACTTCATGGACAAATATGACAAAGCACATTCTCCACATAGGACATAGAGATGCAAACATACCAAATTGGGCACTGGATTTAGTTTTAAAATCGCTGCATTGGCTCCCCGTGTGTTTCAGGATTGATTTTAAGGTTCTTCAATTAGTTTTTAAATGCCTTAACGGTCTTGGGCCATCCTCGCGGACCCTGAGGTCCTCTGGCACCGGCCTGTTAATTATTCCTCGGGTGAGGACTGGAACACATGGCGAGGCTGCATTCAGCCATTCTGGTCCTCGTCGATGGAATAGCCTGCCGGAGGACATCAGGTCCGCAGAGACTGTTGATATTTTTAAAAGGAGGCTCAAGACCAGACCTGGGCATTGCACGGCCCGCGGGCCACATCCGGCCCGCCGGGTGGCACTGACTGGCCCGTATGACAGACCTGGGCATTGTATGGCCCGGGCCACATACCTTTGGTTGACTCTGACCGCGAGTGGAAGGTTAATTGGAAATTTCAAAATAAACATACTTTTTAATTTCACCTCATTCATGGGCGAAAGCTGCACTGCTTTTATTCTGAAATTGTTTTTTTTTTTTATTCCCGCACAATGTGCGTCGCACATAATGACGTAATGCGTTTATCAAGACATGCGCGCGATTGAATCACAACAAGACAACGTTCGTCCTCAAAAATGTCCGCTCAGGCTACAAAAAGAAAGGTAGATGCCGAATGTAGAATTTTCAACAAAAATTGGACAGCGAAGTATTTATTTACTGAAGTTAGAGGTAAAGCTGTGTGTTTAGTTTGCGGGGAGCAGATCGCCGTGTTGAAGGACTACAATTTGAGTCGGCATTACCAGACGAAACATGCAGAGAAATATAAAAACGGCACCAGATAACAATGAACTGGGACACTTTTTCTCAAAATCACAGTTCAGTGACAGTCAATATGTTGTATCTTGCTTAATGTTTGGTGCAAAAAGACAATATTGTGATGTCTTTAAAATGCTCAGAACCTTTACACAACTATCCAACAGTATATGGAACTCAAAATGTGTTTTGAAGTGAATGTGACAGAATATGTTTACTAATATGAGTCACAAATAGTAAAAAATGTTAATATTATGTCTACCATTGTGTTGAGAAATTTGAATGAATACATTTTTGTAAGGCAACCTCATTTTTTCAGTTTATTTGGTATTTAGTTTCATTGCTTAACTTTAATGCCAGCTTGTCAAAACAGTGCTATTTACTGCTTTTTAAAAAAGAAATACAATTAATATTATGCAGAATTGAGTTCAGCCTTTTGGCCCGGCCCTCCACAATATTTAATGTTTCTTATGTGGCCCCATGGAAAAAATAATTGCCCACCCCTGCTCAAGACTCACCTTTTTTGTTTGGCTTTTAAATAATTTATCTTAGTCTTTTAATTCAGGATTGTCATTTTATATATTATCATTGTCTTTAATTTTTTTTAGCTTCTTTGTCTTTTAGTATCATCATTTTTCTTATATATTTTAGCTGCGTCGTTTTATATTATTGTCTTTTAATTTTTAGCTTCTTCTCTGTCTTTTAGTATCATAATTTTTCTTATATATTTTAGCTTCGTCTTTTTATATTATTGTCCTTTAATTTTTAGCTTCTTTTTTGTTTAGCATTATCATTTTCTTTTATATATTTTAGCTCCAGTGTTTCCTCAAGGGGGGCCTCCGCGCTGGGAGGTGTGGCTGGCCTTCTCACAGGGGGCTTCATCCCGGAGGCTCCTTAGGCCCGGCGAACCGGGGCCCTCTGCACTATGTGTAGGGTCTACCCCGGTCAGTCTGGGCTAGGGGTCTGTGTGTTGGCGCAGCTCCCTGTGGGCGTGAGCCGTCATCCCTCTCAGCGCGGATGACCTACCCTGGGTACATTTTCTCATATGGTTTCTCTGTGCCTTACCCTGTCTTTCTACTAAGATGGTTTATTAAGTTGTGTGAATGCGAGTGTTCTGTGTGTGTGCGAGTTCAGGCGTGTATGTGGATGTGTCTTGTGTTTATGTTGAGTGGGTGGAATGGGTTTTAGTTTTTCGTTGTAATTTGGATGTTTTTATTGTACAGCACTTTGAGCCGCATTTTATGTATGAAAAGTGCTCTTATAAATAAAATTTGATTGATTGATTGGAGGGTTCAAGGGGACGCCATTGCAAAAACACATTCTGAAAGACATAATTTGATTTTGGAGCACACATACATGCACACTGACAAGATTACAGGGGAATACCAGCAGAAGAGACGGAGAGACTGCCCGCCGGAGAAGGCCAGCCGTGGAATACCAGTCTTGGGGACCAGCTGGGAATCAACCATCCAGACAATGATTAATCTGGAGAGGACCTTCCCTTGGACGTAGACCCGTGCCGGGGGAAGAATGTGAGGCTGGGCTGAGATAACGCACGACTCTTTTCGACTGTGCTTGCCCAAGTACATTTTCTCATGAGATTAAGAAAAAGCCGCTCAGTACTATTTCCTGAACCTCCGCCCTATTTCCTACCTACCATTCATTTCAAAAGTCCTAGATAATGTAGTCGCCACTCAACTCCACTCTCATCTCACCTGCAATAACCCTTTCAGTCCGGTTTCCGTGCACTTCACAGCACTGAATCAACTCTACTCAAGGTCACCTCTGCTCTCCTCATTGCAGCTGACTCAGATTCATTCTCCATTGTCATCCTTCTTAACCTGACTGCGGCCTTTGACACCATCTCACACACCATCCTTCTCAAAAGACTTTCTTCCATCGGCATCACCCACACCGCCCTCAACTGGTTCCATTCATACTTCAAAGACCGCACTCAGTTCATCCAGCTTAAATATTTCTCATCAAAGTCCCTCCCAGTCACCTCAGGTTTGCCCCAAGGCTCGGTCCTGGCCCCCCTATTATTTATCATATACCTCCTTCCCCTTGGCAGCATTTTCCGAAAATTCAATATCGCTTTCCATTGCTTCGCGGATGACACCCAGCTCTAGTTCTCCTGCAAACCCAGCATATCACTCCCTCCCACCTCCGTCACCTCCTGTCTATCTGAAATCAATGACTGGTTTTCTAATAATTTCATGAGGCTTAACAGCGACAAAACAGAAGTTATTCTTTTCAGTACAAAATCAATACAATCCAAAGTTGGCAGTTTTCCCATTCCTGTTGGCCCCTCCATTGTTTTCCCATCCCCTCAGGTCAAGAGTCTGGGTGTCATCCTTGACAGCACTCTATCTTTCCATAAGCATAATAACACAACCCGGTCAGCCTACTTCCATCTGCACAATATCAGTCAACACCGCCCCTCCCTTTTTCCCTCATCCACTTCTATTCTGGTCCAAGTCGAGTCAAGTCAATTTTATGTGTATAGCCCTTAATCACAGACAGTCTCAAAGGGCTTTACATAACCACAATCAACATCCACTGATCTTAACCCCCAGGAGGGCAAGGAAAAACTCAAAACCCCATTGGGGGAAAAGTGAGAAAACTTGAGAAGGGACCACAGATGGGGGGGAAACCCCCTTCCAGGATGACCAGGCTGCTTTGGATGCCAAGTGGGCAACATTTGACACATACAATGATGCTATACAATGTTAGATGAGATAATGTGAGAGTCAATTAAATGAAGTGCTGCAGGAAGATGACTTTAGTGGAGTGGGTCCTCATCCAGGACCGTAATCGCCATGGCAGCATATCCGAGGTTGAGCCTTTGATCTTGAAATAGTCAGTTTGGGGTAAATTCAGAACAGCCACTTCCAAGTGAATCACCATCACCTAATTCCCAAGCCGTGGAATTGGGAACAGAAAAAAAAGAACAGAAATAGTAAACAGGCCAACAAGTAGTTCAACGAAGTGCTGAAATATAGGGAAATCAGAAGAGGTGCTGCATGAAGACGACTTCGGCAGAGAAGGTCCCTCCCCGGTTGGTCAGTGCCGTAATCTTCATAGCAGGTCACCATCACCTAATTCCCAAGCAGGGGAAGAGGGGGCAGAAAAGAGGAGAAGCCGCAGTAAACAGGCCAACAAATAATTAAATTAGATGCTAAAGTATATAAATAAATGTCGCGCTGCAGGAAGACGACATCACTGGAACAGGTGCATGCCCAGTTTGTCAATGCCTTAAACTTCCTAGTGGGTGACCGTCACCTAATCCCCCAGCCGGGGAAAAGGGGGCAGAAAAGAGAAGATAAGAGAAAAAGCGGCAGTAAACAGGCCAACAAATAGTTCAACTAAATGCACAAGAGTATAAATGCGTCTTTAATAGTGTTTTGAACATTTCTACTGAGGTGGCGCCTCTAATACCTGAGGGTAGTACATTCCAAAGCATTGGTGCCCGAATAGAGAACGCTCTAGAACCTGTGGACTTCTTTTTGGCTCGCGGGATCACTAAAAGACCAGCATTTTGTGAGCGAAGGTTTCGGGACGGAACATATGGTACCACGAGGTCAACGAGATAGGAAGGTGCTAAGCCATGCAATATTTTATAGGCAAGTAGCAGAACTTTAAAATCACATCTCAAGTGGACCGGAAGCCAATTCAAATTGGCAAGTATCGGGGTAATATGATCAAACTTTCTCGTTCTAGTCAAGAGTCTAGCTGCTGCATTTTGAACTAACTTTTAATACTAGACATGGGGAGACCCGAGAGCAAAACGTTACAATAGTCGAGGCGAGACGTAACAAACGCATGGATTAAGATTTTTGCATCACAGGTTGATAGAATTGGGCGAATTTTAGCAATGTTACGCAGATGAACAAATGCAGTTCTAGTACCGTATTTTTGGACTCAAAAGACGCGCCGTGTCAAAGGGCGCAACACCTGTTGGGGGCGCTATTTCTGTATTTGTTACATAGATAGAACGCGCCGACTCATCGGGCGCTAACACAACCGACCAATCGAGCAGTCTCGCTGGCTGCTCAGTCGCGCTAGCGTGTTTTTAAAATGGCAGCGGGAGTTCAGTGGTACTTTATTTTAGCTTTTAACAACGTGCTGAAGTTGTCCTCATCCAAAAATGCACCAAGTCCTTGTCTTCTGTATCCAAGATAAACAACACGAGTCATTATCAGTCTGCCTCGCCATCTCGCTGCTTTGCCGTCTCGCTGCGGCGCAGCCCCTCAGGTGGGATGCCGACACAATGCCGGTGTGAGCAAGTCACTTGTCAACAAACGATGTGCGGTCACGGTGTTACATCAAAACTAAAACTATCATCCCAAATCAACTGAAAAGCATAAAAGTGTAGGCCCAGCAAAATTCTGCCTCCCAGCCTACCATACATTACCTTAGTTTACATGCATGCACACTAAAACAGACGATAGCATGGCTAGCTGTTTTGAAAAAACGGCAACAGGAGCAAAACTGCGTTTGGTTGTATTTTATTTAACAAGGTACTCACATTAAGAGTTATCAGTCATCCACAAATCCTTCAAAATCATCGTCTTCCGTATCAGACAGAAATAGTTGGGCAAATTCTCCCTCAAACACGCCAGGTTCCCTCTCGTCATTGTCCGAGTCTGTGTCGCTGCTGAGCGTCTCCCCGGATGTAATGCCGGCTTTCGCGAAAGCTCTTGCAATAGAGCTAGCAGACACGTTCGTCCAAGCAGCTACAATCCACTCGCAAATTGTGGCATAACTTGCTCTTCGCTGTCTCCCAGCCTTTGTGAAGCTGTGTTCGCCCTCCGCCATCCATCGCTCCCACGCAGCACGCAACTTCACTTTGAACGCTCTGTTTATACTTAAGTCGAGTGGTTGGAGTTCCTTTGTCAAGCCTCCCGGGATGATGGCAAGCTCTGAGTTCATATGCGTGACTTGACTTTTCACAGCGGCTGTCAGATGGGCACGCATGGAGTCACAGACCAACAGCGACGATAGGGGCATCGCGCTGCTTTGCACTGGGGGCGTGCCTTTGTGTTGTTTTGTCTCCCCTCTCCCGCCTGTTGTCATTCACACCCATCTCCCCTCTCACGTCCGCCTGTTGTCCACACCCATCGATCCCCTCTCACGCCCCCCTGCTTGTCGTAAGCCACACCCGCCTTCTCTCTATATAAGCGGTGTGCAGGCAGTTGATGTTCGCCGTCAGCCCAGCGGCGCACTTGGTCGACGCAATGGGCGCTCCACCTCAAAGGGCGCCCTGGCTTTTTTGGACGGCTTTCCGGACTTTAAAGTGCGCCTTATGGGTCCAAAAATACGGTAATATTTTTAATGTGCATTTGAAACGACATAGTTGTGTCAAATATAAGACCGAGATTTTTTGTTGAATCCTTTTGGGCAATTTATCGATACTCATAGTGGTGTCTTTGAAAAAGGTACAGATGACGCGCTGGTCCAATGATCAGCATCTCGGTTTTATCTGAGTTAAGACGCAAAAAATTGAAAGACATTCATAGTTTAATTTCGGCAAGGCATGCCTCTAATTTATAGCAATCACACGGATTCGTTATATCCAACGGCATGTATAATTGCGTATCATCAGCATAACAATGAAAACTAATGTGATATTTCCGTATAATATCACCAAGCGGTAGCATCTAGTACCAATCCCTGCGGAACTCCGCGTGTGATCTTACAAAGATCAGAAGACGCATTGCCATGAATTACACGGTGCGTCGTCTCCGACAGATACGAATTAATCCAAGAAAGCGCTGAACCTGAAATGCCAACACAAGTTTCAAGGCGTTTTAATAATATGTTATGATCAAGTGTCAAAAGCGGCGCCAAGATCGAGTAAGAGTAATACAGTGAACCCTCGGTTATCGCAGTTAATGGGGACCTCGTAGCGGTTGCTGCTCGGGCCCTAATAATAATTTCTACAAAAACAATAGGGACCTCGCCGCCGTCGCAGCTCGGGCCCTAATAACAATTTCTAGAAAAACAATAGGGACATCGCAGCGGCCACTGCTCGGGCCCTAATAATAATAATAAAAATAATAATGATTTCCACAAAAACAATGGGGACCTCGTAGCGGTCGCTGCTCGGGCCCTAATAATAATTTCTACAAAAACAATAGGGACCTTGCCGCGGTCGCTGCTCGGGCCCCAATAATAATTTCTACACAAAGTCCATTGTGGTGACCCGCCCCCTTTTAAGTAAATTCAAAGTGGCCGACTTCCTGTAAAACCTAGCTCATTGCTCCAAGAGACTTTTTTGTAGGTCTTGGTCTTATACATACAGTGAACCCTCGCTACTTCGCGGTTCACCTTTCGTGGGTTCAGTGCTTCGCGGGTCTAAAAAATATTCGGGGGCATTGTAGTTTCGCCGAGCGGCACGACAGGGCGCTGGAGCGGTTAGACGGCCGGCGTGCGCCGAAGAAGAGCGTGGGCGAAGAGGAGAGTGGACGAAGAAGAGCACGTTCCCCCGGACACGATCGGTGGCGACGTTTCGCGCGGTTCGGACCGTACCAGAGCTCCGGCCGGCGTGCGTGGCAGTTAAGCCGTAGAGGAGCACCTTCCTGTTAAGGATGTTTCTATCAAAACAAGCCTGAACAAATGAATCAACCAGCCAAGATTGTCTGTCATTTCCGCGCGGGGCAGCCCTCGAACTCCGAGGCGAAGCCAGCGTGTTCGACTGCACACATGGTTTTTATTTGCATCAGCATAAGCAATTTGAATATGCAATACATACAGAATGGAAAACTTGACATTTGACTCCATCCCACTTGCCCACCCTCTTCCTGCCTATTCTAACGGTTTCAGCTTACAAGACACCTTTTGTTCATACTTCTGCTTATTCTAACAGCAAAAGGGAGCATGTTCACTCTGAACTTCATTTGACCTGTGTAGTGTATTTTCACAAGGCTTAACATGTTGAACTTATTTTATGGCCATGACGATATTGTTGCTTTAGAAATACCAAGCCTTGTGTTGGACCTCCCTAAATGCATAAGTTACAGCCTTAAGAGGCCTCGGGCCCCAACATTATCTACGAAGGGTTAAAGAGGTCATCAACACCCCAAGGGAGGTGTTTACAGAAAAGGGTTCTGGCGTTGGGGAGTCACATTCGCGATGAGGCCGTACCTGGCACCCGTAGCTGTCGAAGGTTTAATTAGAGGCCAGAAAGATACGAATGCATGTGCAACAAAGGGGGCCTGTAAGATTAGTTATAGTTTGAAACTTGCTAAGATGACAAACTAAACAACAAAACTAACAGATGAACATACAAACTTAAATTTCTTTAACACTTCCCCGGGCACGGGCGGTGCCAAGCGGCCCCTAAGTTTAACCAAATGGAAGCTCCGGAGGAGGAGGGCATGCTCGCGTCACAGTAAGCCGAAGAGGAGCACCTTCCCCGGGCACGGGCGGTTCCAAGCGGCCCCGAAGTTTAACCGAATGGAAGCTCCGGAGGAGGAGGGCATGCTCGCGTCACAGTAAGCCGAAGAGGAGCACCTTCCCCGGGCACGGGCGGTTCCAAGCGGCCCCTACGTTTAACTGAATGGAAGCTCCGGAGGAGGAGGGCATGCTCGCGTCACAGTAAGCCGAAGAGGAGCACCTTCCCCGGGCACGGGCGGTGCCAAGCGGCCCCTAAGTTTAACCGAATGGAAGTTCCGGAGGAGGTCGGGCGTGTGTCACAGTTAAGCCGAATTGGAGCACCTCTTGCGCCCGGGCACGAGCGGAGCGCGAGGCTGTCCGTTATGAAAGAATAAATAAAAAAAGAATGCCACCTTTTTTTCACAGGGCACACCGGACGGCGTACCATCAGGTTAAAGTCGGAGTAATTAAATAAATACAAAAAGAATGGCTGGGGAATAAAAAAATAATACGTTTTAATAATAATTTGGTTTTTTTGTTATAACATGAATTTCACTCTCTCTCTCTCTCTCTCTCCCCGTATATATATATATATATATAAATATAAATATTTATATATTTATTATATATATTGTATATTTTTTTTAAGCATTTTTGAAGGTGCGCCGCTACTTCGCGGATTTTCAGTTTTCGCGGGTGGTCTCGGTCCCCATTAACCGCGATAACCGAGGGTTCACTGTACTCCATAAAATTTACAAAAAGCGAGGTGAAACACTCAACCAGGGCTGCTTTTTTGAACATTTCTCGAGGGCCATGGCGAGCCATTTCAAAAAAGCTGCACAACTAACGTATAAAATATTGATAAATTTGCTCTGCCTGATGTGTGTGTCAAGTTTCACGAGTTGTCGTTCATATTTAGAACCTCATAATCAGCGTTGTTTTATTGCCGAACCGTGCAATGCCACTCCCACAACTTTTCACGAAAAAGGATGAATTTCGTATTGTGACATCCTCATGGCCGAAACAGTCCTCCGAGCATATATGAGGGCGACCTTGTTGAGTTGCACGGAGAAAAACATCCAAGAAAATAACTTGTATTAGCTTTTACCAGTTGGTGGCGCTACTACTACGATGAAAAATAAGTTGGTAGATGTCTTCAGGGCTGAAGTATCCTCAAATGTGTACAACTTCGAGAAGATAGGATCATC